>NC_132886.1:6129435-6139435 GCF_030463535.1 Salminus brasiliensis
TAACTGTGCTCTTCTAACTGTTCTTCTTATTGTTCTTTTAACTGTGCTCTACTAACTGTGCTCTACTAACTGTGCTCTACTAACTGTGCTCTTCTAACTGTGCTCTTTTTACTGTGCTCTACTAACTGTGCTCTACTAACTGCGCTCTTCTTACTGTTCTTCTAACTGCGCTCTACTAACTGTGCTCTTCTTACTGTTTTTCTAACTGCGCTCTTCTTACTGTTCTTCTAACTGCGCTCTACTAACTGTGCTCTTCTTACTGTTCTTTTAACTGTGCTCTACTAACTGTGCTCTACTAACTGTGCTCTTCTAACTGCGCTCTTCTTACTGTTCTTCTAACTGCGCTTTTCTAACTGTGCTCTACTAACTGTGCTCTTTTTACTGTGCTCTAATAACTATGTTCTTTCTGTGTTATTATTGGAGTCCTGTAGTGCACACGGACCAGTTCACACCCCGGATACTAGCCCAATATTCAGTTCTTCTATTACGTGTTCCATATTACGTGTTACATGATCCATCACTAGAGTAACTGTATTACTGCTTACCTGCTGTTTGTGAAATATTGAGAAATAGCCGACCCTTTCTTTGAGAGTATGAGTTGCTTAGAGCAGAACCTCAAAGGGAAGTATCACCACATAGTGAAACTATTAAATATGCTTGGGGTCTGTGATTGCTTTCTAACAATGAGCTGTGCACACCACTGCATGTTCACACGTGAACAGGTTAAGAGATAAGAGTAAGATCATTACTTTAGTGATGGGTTATGAGTGTCAAAATGTGACACTAGGGAGCACTGCATACTGTGCTAATATTTGGTCGAACTATTGATACAACTATAACACACCAGAGAAGCCATCTGAACAGTGACCATTTTTAAGCCCCAGTTTAATTGTGACAAAATTTCATGATGAATGGACCAATAGAGAAGTTGGCTTTTTGGAGATATTGGGTTTTGGCTTGACAGCTACAATATGCTGACTGTATTTGATTGAATGGACCCCCTAAACTTCCAATTAATCCTTTCAATTACTGACTTTATGTTCGGTAACTACTACGGAACATATAGTATAAGTAAGGTAATATAAGTAATATTAGAATTAGTGTGGTTCTTATGAGTTTAAGTGGTTAAATCATTTTTTTTATCAATTAAAAAATAATTAATTTCAGGCGTTAATACATTTATAATTTAATTAATGATTGTAATGGTGTGTTTTTCAAAAGTTTGAGGGAAAACTTAATCTATGAGTTGTGAAATTTCTATGCTAATCTTAGCTCGAGCTGATTGGCGTCTGACTACGGCGAGTGCAAACTAAGGTTTTTTCCCCTCTTTGTGGGTGTGGCAAATCTTTTAAAGGTTCTAGAAAGTTCTTTACCAATTTAAAGGTTCTTCCCACTCACACATCAAGCACCTTTAATTTTAAGAATGTGGCCAGTGGATATATATTGACGGTAAATGGCTTCATGCTAATGTGAACACTATTTTCACTTCAATATCTTAAAGAGTTTGTGCTGAATCAGAGGATCACATGATGCTAATGTCAAACAGTCAATAAAGAATATAAAGATATCCTCAGATATTTTCAGTCCTGGGTCGTTCAGGGTCCTGTATGGGACCTGGAAGGTCCTGATTCCACTCCCAGCAGATTAGCAGCAGAAATGTCATCATTTGGAACCGGTTAAAGTTCTAGTGGTAAACAGTGGTTGTTCTTCAGTCTGGCAGGTGTGTCGCGGAGTGTGACCTTGGTGGTGGCGTACATCATGACCGTGACTGGGCTGGGCTGGCAGGAGGCGCTGGCGGCCGTGAGGGCGGTGCGGCCATGCGCTGGACCCAACTTGGGCTTTCAGAAACAGCTGGAGGAATTTGAGAGCACACAGGCCCAGGAGGTGAGGCCGAGAGATACAGCAGCACTAAAGCAAAGCATCATCAAAACTGAACTGAAACTGATATTCCCTTTATACCAGATGTGTGTGTATTTGTGTGTGTGTATATGTGTGTGTATATATATATATATATATATATATATAAATAAATTCGTGGGACAGCAGTAAATGTAAATTAAAATAATTAAAATTAAAACAGAAACAGCTTGAGAAGAAACCCCACACCTGAATACGTTTTAAATTTACACATTTCTTTTATATATATATATATGTATATAATAATAAAAGTTAGGACATACAAAAAAAAGGCCCTTTGTCTTTTTTGTAAAATATTTAAACATCTGGATGTTGGATCATTTAAATAATGCTGAGAGATGGAGGTAATATAACTAAAACAGGAATGTATTTAAAAATGTCTTAATTTGTTCATTAAATTACATATATTTCTATTAATCTACCGTAACACCGTATGCCCTACAATGTACTGAGGACAATTTAGGATTGTTGGAGACATCTCTACTCTTATAATTGTTCGGAGATCTTCCCCTAAATTCCTTACCATCCCCATACCTGTATGCATCTTCAGCCTTCTTCTCATTTTACATTATGTTCTATAGATGAATTTCAAAGACATTCCAAACATGACTGTACACATGGCTGAAGGCGTCCAAGATCTCAGCTACTAAAAAAATATTTTAGTAAAAACTCTCTTATTGCTCAGAGACATAATTATAATATACATATTTAATAAATGTACAGAATTAAAACTCATTCAGGGTTTCTTCTCAAGGTGCCCCCGTTTATTTTAATTTACATTTACTGCTGTCCCACGAATATATATATATATATATATATATGTGTGTGTGTGTGTGTGTGTGTGTATATGTGGAGCATATATATATAAATATATACCCCACACCTGAATGAGTTTTAATTCTGCACATTTATTAAATATATATATTATAATTATGTCTCTGAGCAATAAGAGAGTTTTTACTGTAGAAATTCCATATCCCATTAGAACAGATGCAAGTGAACATAAATACAGTAATAAATACAGTAATACAGTATTTTTTTGTAGCTGGGATATTGTGAGCTAGTCTGAAGAACAAAGTTTAGCTTGGTTTCAAGTTTCTCCTGGACGCCTTCAGCCAAGTGTACAGTCATGTTTGGAAAGTTATATTTCTATTGATTACAATAATAGAAATACATGTAATTTAATGTACATATTAAGACATTTTTGAAGACACTTCCTCAGATATACTGTTTGTCATATTACCTACATGTCTCAGTATTATTTAAATGGAGATCCAATGTTCAAATGTTTAAAAATTTTACAAACAAAGTTTCTTTTCTAACTTTTCACATGATTTTGTGTATATATTTATATGTGTGTAGTTTATCCCTAAACAGTTAAACTTGTAAATTTGTAGACACCAATTTATTCATATTAAAAAAGTGAGCTAATCATTTTCTTTAATTTATACGTATTTTATTTTAAGTATTTTTATACCCGTGTAATTTGTTTATAGATAACAGTGAGACAGTTTCAGTGACAGTGTCCGAACCACATAAGCAAGTCTGTTAGAGGTTACTGTAACCTTCCTCACATGGATTGAAGAGGGTGTGTGATGATTAGCCATGCTAATGCTTGGTGCACCATGCTAATTGGTATAAGTAATCTACCATCACTTGTTGACTACATTAGCCTTGTAGCTCCAGTGCAAAACTGAAGAGGTAGTCTTCAGACATTCAGCACGTCTTGACTGATCAGCTGCATTTGGGTTCAGAAGGGAAACGTGAGATTTTCACCAGACTTCATCACTTTACCTTTGCAGTCCCGTCTGAACCCAGTCTAGACTGTATCTGTGAGGCCCTCACATGAGAAATCGAGAAGCTCGGCTTTGATCTGTAACCAACATCATTTCCATAAACACTGCCGCAGTTTCACATTTACAGAAATGCTCAAAGCACCGTTCATTTTGTTTTCTTCCCGCTGATGCAGTTGCTCCGTGACTCCGTGGCAACGTTAAGCACCACATAAAGGTGAAATCAGCTCCCACATAAAGAACAGACATTCCAAAACTGGCCCGAAGCAAAGGAAAGCAAAGACACCTCAGTTTCCACCACAGCTGTTTTGCTGTTTTGAAGAGCAAGAAAGATTCTTACCCCTTTTGAAGTTGAGAGCTCGTAATTTTCTTGTTTATTATTTATATATAATTCCATCATTACCTCTGCAGTTACATGGTTTATCACCAGGTTTGGAATTTTTTTTTTCTTTCCACAAAACAAAAGAATAAATGAAATGAAATGAAATGAAATGAAATTAAAATTGTGAGTGATACAGTAAAAATTTTATATATATATATAATATATATTTATATATATTATATAAACATTGTAATCGTATTCATGGACTAAATACATCAGTAGCGACACATTCTTAAAAACTCCTCTTCAGATACTCTACTGTACCGGGTACAGTGATTTATATTATTATTATTATTATTATTATTATGATTAATAATAATAATAATAATATGAATAATATGAATAATATTTATATAATTAAACCAGTTTAAATACACTATTTGTAACTAAACTTGCAGCTGATCAGTGTTCTTTAGGCATATATAATATATAATATCCTCAATATGCTTAGAAAAGCATTTTGTCTATGACGATAAAAAATGTATCATGATACGATTAAAAATCCTCATATCGCCCAGCTCTGCTTTAAAATATTCATTATATTATATATTTATGTATAAAATATTAATTATTATATGATGGCTAAAATGATGGTAAAATGATGGCTCAGCGGTTAGAGCGTCGGGATTTCGATAACAGGGTTGGGGGTGGGTTCGATTCCCGGGCTCGACAAGCTGCCACTGTTGGGCCCTTGAGCATGGCCCTTTACCCTCTCTGCTCCCCGGGCGCTGGAGTTGGCTGCCCACCGCTCTGGGTGTGTGTGTGTGTGTGTACTCACTGCCCCTAACACGTGTGTGTGTGTGTGTGTGTGTGTGTGTGTGTGTGTGTGTGTGTGTTCACTACCAGATGGGTTAAATGCGGAGGACACATTTCGCTGTACAGTGTACACTGTACAGTGACAAATACGTGCACCTTTACCTTTAATATTTATAATATTTATAATTAAAAATTTGTCCTATTTGCTAACATTCAACCTTATTACTATTATTTTCTATTTATGAAGCTGTTCATGTTGTTCTAAAACAAAATCTAATAATAAGCTTCATCAGCATGTATTTATTACTTTCATTAATCCCATGTACACCTGACACACCTGACCTCTTCTGGGTTGAATTGGTTATTAATTGGTTATTAATTGTAAAAGTTTCATAAATGGAACTGCTATAGTATCGATGTAACATTACACATAAGTCACTGTTGGCTTTAAGTCATGGTTTGGACATAGCGGTTAATTGGTAGTACGGTACAACAAGAAAAAAGGACCCCCCCCACCTCCACCATACACCCTACAACACTAATATAGTATTTACTTTTATTCATTTTGCGAATACAGTAAAAACATTATTCAGTGCTTATAGGTGATGTTTTTAACTGGGGACTTTTTTAATTAATTTATTTATTCATTCATTCATTTAAAAAAATCAATGTTAATTCACTTCAAATTAAATAAGCACTAATGTTGTTCTTAACTATCAGTGCTTTAAAGGACAGACTTTAGATGGCCAAGACAGGCCAGATATTTTACAAATCCTGGTTATTCCATATTGTGCACTTACTGTTTCCTACTTTACATTTTTCTTTATTTTCTAGAGCTCTACTGATGTTTTACAGACGCTGACTGAAAACGGTGGCTGGTAGTTTCAGTAATGACTTACATTCATTAAATCTAAACAGTTAAAAAGATCCTGTTTCAATGGAAAACCTATCATTACCATCTCCAGGTGTCATTACCACAGAGTTTGTGTGCTGGTAATGACATAATGGTATCCATGGTAATAAAGGATAATGTGCACATTATGTAAATACATAAAAATAAAGTGAACTTTGGTAAATTACTGCTGTGACGGTAAGGAAGGGTAATGATGCTAACTAAATCGATTCTGTGATCAGGACGAGTACATGATTTAATTACTGACTTACCACACATTAAAATGCTCCCGTCAGTCTTTGTTTCCGTGGTTACGACATAAACAAGTCTTACCTTAATAAATTAATAAAAAATAATATTAAAAGAAATTACTTAGCTGTTGCGGTAATGACGGTAATGCTGTGGGCGGTAATGTATCGTTTAAAAATACGCAACATTATAAAGATATGAACCTAAATAATGTACATCTGTACCATGAAAACAGACCATAATATCTAAACCATTATACAACTCTCACTGAAACGCTCCGTTTTACCAGCGGGAGAACCAGCACTGAAGAGCCCATTCAGAACTGAGTGGAGGCTAATGCTAATGCTAACACACACAGCACATTCACCCACTATAAACCTACTGGTTATTACACACCCAACAAACACAGATATCAGTCCAGAGTGTGTGTACCACTACACACACACTCACACACATACACACACAGGAAGTGATCAGACTGCAGTGTTGTAAAGGAGCTGGGAGCTGATTGGTCAGGGAGGAGATCAGACTGGATTAGAAGATATTAAACACTATAGTCATTTTAAGTCTCGACTAAACTAAATCAGTCAGTCCAGAAAGTCTGATTATAGAATCTGATACTGAAAATAAAGGATTTTACTGAACTCATTAATCAGCAGCTCGTCTTTCTTATTACACAAACACAAAGATCGGATCGGTATCGGCCGACTCGGACACAGGACCTCGAGCCATTTACTTTCTAAGGGAGTTTTTCTAACATGGACATGAATGACCTTTCATTTCTCCTTCCAGTTCAGGGACTGGTTGAGGAGGGAGTATAAAGAATGTCCCTTCAACGATGAGCAGCACTTACGCAACCTGCTGGCCCAGAGCGCTGCCGCCAATGGGACGCTGCCTGGAGAAGTACTGGCCCAGCGCAGGACCGTGGACACATGAGGAGAACGGAGCCGAGCAGTCTGTATCCCGAAGCATTCCGTCTCGTATCGAATCTGTGTTGGCGACGACTACCCCGTGACCACCCCGTCACTTCCCGCGGGGCCGGCGTTTTGATTGGCGTCTTCATGCAATTTCGTGGCCGTGTCTCTCTCATGTTGTAGGCTAGCACTGTTCCCTAACTTATTGCCTTTCTGTAAATAGGTGATGTTGGCGTTTTTACTGAAGCGGCGTCTGATACGCATTTGTATTTCCTTGTTCTCAGGAATGGATCTTTTTAAGTCAAAGGAATAAACATGATACGCGAACGTCCTGCTCTGGGGGACTCTCTGAGCCCAATGCTTGTATTCATACCTTTTTCAAGCCAATAAAATTCAAGCCTTTACTCATGTTGGGAGGTTTTAATGGACTGAGGAGTCGTTTGTTGAGGGGGCAGTAAAACGTCCCCATACTGCACTTGTTCTGCAAATGGATTTAAAGCGTCTACACTCTTTTAAACCTTTCTACTCACTTCTGTACGCCTGTAAATGGCTCTTCACACATGCACTATATGGACAAAAGTAATGGGACACCTGCTCATCCAAGGGTATTAAGAAAGAGCTTATTCTGCTTATGTTGAGGTAGTTGTCTCTACTGTCCAGGAAAGAAGGCTTTCTACTGTTGTAAATATAAGATCCTTGAGGAACATTTGGAGGTTCTTCAAGCTGAAGCTGTGGAGGAACCTCTGAAGGTTCCTTGAAGGTTCCTCAAAGCAGCTTAGAGTTTCTAGTTGAAGAACCCCAAAAAGCTCCTTAAGGAACTTTAAACGTAAGAGTGTACTTGAAGGAGCATTGCTGTGAAGATTTGATTGCATTCAACAACAAGAGTGAGGTCAAGATGGATCAGTTGAATGCTCCCCACACCACCTCATCTCAATAGTATTAGATTGAGCACCAACATAATTTCCAGAGAACACAGAACTCAATGCTAGGGGGCTTTATACCCATCTAGCACACGCCTGGCATTATTAGGCAGCATGGAGCCTATGAGTTCATGTTGGACATCTGTTCCAGAGAGTCCTATTCTATTGGCAGCACTTCTCTACAAGGACTAGTTAAGCTGTATGTATCTGTGTGCATTTGCACATCTGTGTCAGTAATGTGGCAACTTAAAGCAGCCAGATGCATTTATTAGAAGGGGTGTCCACAAACTTTTGGACATGTGTATTTTTCTTTTATGAAAAATGGTTCTTCTACAGGATTACTCAAAGAACTCTTTGTAGCTCCATTTTTTAAGTGTTTGAAAGAAACAAAGAATGAGCAGGCGTCCCAATACTTTTGTCCATGTTGAACCTTTTTAATTGTCTATAGAGAACGATCTACAAGAGCTTTTTTTGTGCTCTTTGAGTTGGTTCTTTGAGTTAAGTCCTGGGTTTACACTGAACCACTGTTTTGACTAAAGAACCACTGAAGAATTTTTTACGGTAAGTTTCTACATCATGTAACACTGAGGTCATTCAAGGTGACATGAGACGAGTCTTTAAAAGCTAACATCTGCCTTTAGAATCAGTGCAGATTCAGCACAGCAGCACCTGATCTGACCGCTAGATAACGGAGAACTCTCAGCGCCACGTCCGGTCAACCAGGATCTGATCTGAAGGCCGTACCATGCAAACCTCAGACATCTGAGGACGAAGTTCAGTCAAAAAAAGGCTAACGTCGCTAGCTTGTAAACAGTAACCAGCTAGCATCGTGCTAGCCTGTTTATTCCGGCTGCTTTTGCAATCAGTCTTGTTCGTATTCTTAAATCTTCCCTTTGAAATAAGACTTAAACGTTTAATGAGTTTAGCTCTGTCCAATCAGGTGGCTCTATGTAAAAGCACTGCTTTGTGACATCACAAAGACAGGACATTCTAATCCATTGATCTTCTGATGTCACAAAGCAGTGCTTTTACATACAGCCACTTGTTCAGTGTTCAGCGGGTTTGCTCCGCCCCTTCTTTTTCTGAGGTTTTAAGAGTTTAGCTCTGTCCAATCAGGTGGCTCTGTGTAAAAGCACTGCTTTGTGACATCACAAAGACAGGACATTCTAAATCCATTGATCTTCTGATGTCACAAAGCAGTGTTTTTACATACAGCCACTTGTTCAGTGTTCAGCGGGTTTGCTCCGCCCCTTCTTTCTGAGGTTTTAAGAAATTACTCAGCCTGGACTGCTCTGTGAATAAGGCGCAATGCGCACCAGTCAGAACACAGCTCATTAACATATGTCAGTCTTAAAGGCACGGTATCACAACAAGCCCATTTACCTGGTTGTTTGAAAGCGGGGAATTGAAGTACCGGTCCACCTACAGGCTTTTCGGGCTTATACGGTTCTGAGGGCCTGTGACAGGGGCCCTAAAAATGCATTATTTGGGTATTTTGCCAGAATTGGTGGAGTTCTAGGGCCCAGTGTAATATCTTTTCATAGGGCCCAAAGACGCATTTGACAACCGAAACTCCGCCCCATACAACCCTCCCCATGCAGTCTGTCACTGGGACCATGATCCGTGTCTAATCACGGAGGATGACGCGCAACACCCGGAGGTCGAGTTTGAACGCAGAGCCATGCGGCTTTGCCATCAGCAGCCGGAGTCTGAAAGAGCACAACTGTCCGAGCTGCAACTTCAGATCTTCAGCACAGCACAGAAAGAGGCTGGTTGCCAAGCGAATTTGCATATTCTGTCCTACACAGCGATCCGATTTCAGCCTGACTATCCGGATAAAATCCAATCCAGATGCCAATCACATGAGGAGATCAGGTGTAAACATGGTCTAACTGACCTCAGTTCCTATGCGGAGAGATGCTGGCTGGACTGGGACGTTCCACAGTAGACCCCATTTCTACCTGGTCGCTTCATGTGACCAGTATCTGGATTGGATCCTGATTAGATTTCAGCCGGAATATGCAAATTCGCTTGATCTACGGAAGGTATTATTGGTGTTGTACTGGGAGGGGTTTCGGTAGTCGAATACGTCCTGGAGAGACGGACGTGTTTACACTCCTAAAACATGTGGCTCAAATGGGCTCACATGTGGCTCCTGAAGTGGTTTGATTGATCGG
>NC_132886.1:6141935-6211935 GCF_030463535.1 Salminus brasiliensis
AGTTATTGTCCCTGTCCCGTCAGCAAACAGGCCCCGCCCCGCCCCGCCCCGCCCACTGGTTAAGGCTCCGCCTTAAGGCTATTTAACAGCTGTCGCTTTTGTCAGCCCACTTTGGTGAGCCAGAAGCTTCAGAGGCGCGTTAGTGGAGCGAGAGCAGTGCGTTCACTGAGGTAAGAGCTGAGGAGCAGTGCAGCCTGGTCAGGACAGCCTGTGTTACAGCATGGTCGTGCGGTTCAGCACAGTGTGAGTGTAAGTGCAGCACTGTCCAGCTGTGTTTCTTAGATTCACACATGTCTGAAAGCTTCAGTGACTCCAGTGCATGCTGTATGTTGGTCTAGCGTAACCAGGCTCACTGTTAGTGCATGCAGCTTCTCTCACCAGGCTGATCTTCTCCAGTCACGTTGGCATTTGCATGAGCAGAGCTGTGCACCTGCATGTCCGGTCACCACTGTCGCATGCGTCCTTTGACAGGCATGAATTTAGATGGGGACTGCAGCATGTCAGTCAATTGTGGCAATGGCAAACTTAGGCAGTGGCTCATCGAGCAGATTGATAGCGGGGAATACCCCGGCCTGGTCTGGGAGAATGACGAGAAAACCATTTTCAGGATACCTTGGAAACACGCGGGAAAGCAGGACTACAACCGCGACGAGGATGCTGCTCTCTTCAAGGTGAGTCCAGCAGATGATCGTGGGAAGATGATTGCACTAAAAGTAGGGTGTCTTTTCAAACACATCTTGAGCAGAACAAAAGTAGCATCTTCAAGATCTGCCTAATTTCTAAGTAACTTCAGAGGAACCGCAGAGGAACTTCTTAGTTCACCCAGCTTCCATCAGCATGGGAACTGAAGTCTGTCAGGATCTATTCTTTTCTTTTTGGTTTAAAATAAAATGCTAAAGATCTAGAGAACAATCCCAAAAAGTAGCATCTCAAAGATCTACTTAAGTACTGAGAAACGTCTGAGAAACCTCAGAGGAACTTCTTAGTTCACCCAGCTTCCATCAGCATGGGAACTGAAGTCTGTCAGGATCTATTCTTCTGTTTTTGGTCTAGAAAATGCTAAAGGTCTAGAGAACGATCCCAAAAAGTAGCATCTCAAAGATTACTACTACTTAACTACTAAGAAACGTCAGAGGAACCACAGAGGAACTTCTGAGTCCATCCAGCTTTCATCAGCATGGGGACTAAAGGTCTGTCAGGGTCTATTCTTCTCTTTTTGGTTTAAAATAAAATGCTGATGGTCTAGAGAACGATCTGAAAAAGTAGCATCTCAAAGATTACTACTACTTAACTACTGAGAAACCTCAGAGGAACTTCTTAGCTCATCCAGCTTCCACCAGCATGGGAACTAAAGTCTGTCAGGGTCTATTCTTCTCTTTTTGGTTTAAAATAAAATTACAAAGGTCTAGAGAACTATCCCAAAAAGTAGCATCTCAAAGATCTACTTAAGCATTGAGAAACGTCAGAGGAACCACAGAGGAACTTCTTAGCTCACCCAGCTTCCACCAGCATGGGAACTAAAGGTCTATCAAGGTCTATTCTTCTGTTTTTGGTCAAAAAAATGCTGAAGGTCTAGAGAATGATCCCAAAATAGCATCTCAAAGATCTTCTTAAGTATTGATAAACGTCAGAGGAGCCACAGAGGAACTTCTTAGCTCACCCAGCTTCCATCAGCATTGGAACTGAAGTCTGTTAGTTTCTGTTGTTCTCTATTTGGCATAAAATAAAATGATAAAGCTCTAGAGAATGATCCCAAAGTAGCATCTCAAAGATTACAACTACTTAAGTACTGAGAAACCTCAGAGGAACCGCAGAGGAACTTCTTAGCTCACCCAGCTTCCATCAGCATGGGAACTAAAGTCTGTCAGGCTCTGTTCTTCTCTTTTTGGTCTAGAAAATGCTAAAGATCTAGAGAATGATCCCAAAAAAGTAGCATCTCAAAGATCTACTTAAGTACTGAGAAACTTCAGAGGAACTGCAGAGGAACTTCTGAGTCTATCCAGCTTCCATCAGCATGGGAACTAAAGTCTATCAGGCTCAGTTCTTCTCTTTTTATTCTAAAATAAAATGCCCAAGCTTTAAAGTCAGAGGTGAGGCCGATCACAAAGCAGAACAGATGCTGAGGAATTAAACGTTAAAGACTAACGTGGAACTGAACGACTGATACTAGAGTAGAAGAACAACAGTAAGAGCTCAGAGCTCTTAAACTGAGTAACTGTTAGAACTGCGGAGGGATTTCTTGGCCCATCCAGCATCTATCAGTCTGTTAGACTCTATGCTCTTCTTTTTGGTCTGAAATACAAATGATGAAGCTCTGAAGTCGGAGGTGAGACCGATCTCAAAGCAGAACAGGTGCTGGACCATACTAGAGTAGAAGCATCATCACCATCATCACCTCCAACACGTTTTAAGAAACACTGTTAATAATAACAATATGACTTGAAGCCTAAATTATTAATATTATTATTAATATTATTAATAAGATTATTATTGTTGTTGTTATTAACAGTTAGGGTAGGTGTAATAGCGCTGTAGTTGCCACATCAGTAGCCATCTAATACACCAAAAAGTGGAACCCAACAACACTGGAACCCTTTTTAATGCTGTATAGAACCATGTTTCTCAGTGGTTCTCAGATCAGTCCACAGGGACCCTCAGATTGACTGTATTTTTGCTCAATCCCTCAATCCCCTGTGTTGCCAGCTGGGTTGGAGCACAAATCAGGACTCTCTGAGGGTCCCTGAGGACAAACTTTGAGAACCACTGCCTTGTGACCTAATGCCACCATTTCTCCATCATAGAGAACCATTTCTACTTTTAGAACACTAGAACCCAGATATCATGGCTCTGCATGTACCCCAGAACCCTTGAAGAACTACTACTACTACTTCTTAAAGGGGAAAATAAGCAAATTCTGGGGGTCCACCATACAAAGCAAGCTGCAGGGGGGTGTGTTTTACCACGGTGTGTGATGGTGTGTGATATCTGACTATGTGTGGCACGTCCTTCTCAGCGTTTATAAATAAATCGGGAGAGTACTGCAGCCCACTCATATTCCTAAGGTAACGACACCTGCGGCTGTCAAGCTCAGGCGAAAACCTTCATTCAGACCCACGTTCATTCATGGTTTCCCCTTCTCTTGTTTCTCAGGCGGTTCAGATAATGGTAGAAACAGAAAGTGAAGCCAGGAACCAGCAGGTGATCCGTAGAATATCTCATCCACAGCGATGTGTGTGTGTGTGTGTGTGTTTATTTTTATTGTGCCAGGCCTGGGCTCTGTTCAAAGGGAAATACAGGGAAGGGGTGGACAAGCCAGATCCCCCAACATGGAAGACCAGGCTCCGCTGTGCCCTCAACAAGAGCAATGACTTTGACGAACTGGTGGACAGAAGCCAGTTGGACATATCAGACCCTTATAAAGTCTACAGGATCATACCTGAAGGAGCAAAGAGAGGTAAAGCTTAGCCACCGTAGATTCCTGACCGCCACCTTCATCACCATCAGGGAGCATATCTTCGCTGTCAAATGCGACTTGCATTGACTTCCATTGAAAGTTAAGAAGGTCAAAATCAAGCATTGTATCCAATCGGACTGAATTAGCGGTCAGACAGCTAACAGAATATGAAGAGAAGCCTCATGTTTTTAGCCGCATCTAATCAAACAATAATCAATAATAGAATATGGATGATATTTTACACTTGTGATATTAAGTTGTCTTAATTCCTCAATAATACCTTAATCCCTTAATCCCTTATCCCTCATCTTAATCCTTGAGGGTGTCCATGCGGGCCACACTTTGCTTCTCATGGTCTCAGAACTACACCACATACATATTTAGCTTAATAGTAAATACTGGCTTCGTAGTGGTTTTATGGTTTTTTAACTTAATTAATAAAATTAATAGAATTTTACTGGATTAAAATACCATAAAAAAACAAACTACAGGTGCATGGCTGCTTCCAGGCAAGATTGACCTGAAGTGACCTTTCGCAAAGCAAATGTAAAATAATACAAAAAAAAAAAAAACAGGACAACAATGTCTTACAGGTTATTTTCAGTTGTTGCAAAGAGCCAACGTCACCATCGCTATATATATATATATATATATATATATATATATATATATATATATAATTATAAACTTAAATATATAAATATAATATTTGTTTACATTTAAATATTGCATTGTTAAAGCTTCAGAACATTCCCTTCTCTCCTCAGTCCATTCGGCCCATATGTGGGAAGTGCACCGCAAATACAGCCTGTTTTACAGCCGTTGTTTTTGTGATGTCACAAATCCCCCCCCCCAGTTTTCCACCTATTCAGTCTAGAGCAGTATTGCTCACCCTTTCACTTTGAAGTTATAAGCAGTGTTTGGACCAAGATTGATACGAGATACAAGGCAGCCAATCAGAAACAGGTTATTTACATAGATTAGTCTTAAAGGCACAGTAACAAAAATTCTAGTTGAATTCTAAGGCACAATCTGTCCTGTAAAAATGAATGATGGACCTTTTTTGATGCATGAATCATAACTCCTGTGGACTTCAGGGGAAAAGATAAAATACTAGCCAGTGTTTTGACATCATCTGAACTAAAAACGTCTCTCAGTGAAGCGTTTTGATCTTTGTTTAACACTCTGAACTGTCCGTAACCTCTATACTCGCTCAAATTACTCTGCATTCGGCACGATTTAAGCAGCAGCCGTATGCTTGATCGGTCTTAGGAATACGATGCATTGGGGTCATATTACTTGGCTGTGCTGCAAAAATAGAAAAAACAAAAAAACTAGCATCCTGATGCATCGGCCCTGCTACAGCAAGCAGCATACATTGAGCGAAAATGAAGACTTTCTGTGCATTGACTTTGTGAGCACTGTGACTTGCTCTTTCACTCAGTAGAGCAGGAAGCTCAGAGGAAGCCACCACATGTGCTAAACCTCCTCAATGCTTTTTATAGAGGGCTTCGGTTACCAAGTGCACAGAACCAAGCAGCGCTGCTGCCCCTTGGGCCTTGCATAACACAAGGCCTGTACGATCGGGGGTCAAGAGGATGGAGAGCTATTGGTTTGCCTTTCACACGTTTCAAACTATTGGCCTAGCCAGGCTAGCTAGAGGCATAGATAAGAGTGCTATTTCTATTCCTGGAGCCTGTGCACTGGCTAACTATAGACAATTACCTCAGGCCTGAGGCAAACAAGTTACAAACAACTCTCAGACAAAAACGCAGAAGTCTGAAATCTAGATAACGTGAACCGGACTGTACGTACAGAACTAGCTAGCATATATATATATATATATATATATATATATATATATATATATGTACATGTACATCTGCATATCACTGCTGTCACACAAAAATCTTGTATCTACAAAATAGGAATGCCGACAAGAGGAGGGATAAAAACTACTGACCTTTCAATTGAAGTGGATGTAGAAATATTTTATTTATAGAAAGTCATTTTTGAGCATTTCTATTGGTCCATTCATCCTGAAACACATTTACATCATTGCACACAGTGTAAAGATCAACTACGAGATTCAATCAATGGCACAAATGGTATTTCAGGGTTATGTGTTGTATTTTTAAACGCTGGTATACTGGTCAACCAGCTTGACCACACTGGTTGAGCAACTAACCAGTACCAGACCAGAATAATCAGTTTTCATCATCGGTGTATCTATTTACATTCATCTTTTGCTTGAGATGTTTGAATTCAGATGAATTCCAGTTATTCGTTTGATTCTTTACAGCTTTTTCTACAGTTTTCTCTGTCCTTTTGGATTTTTAGCATTTTTCTGGACATATCTAAAATGTAAATTTTTATCTGAAATCATAAGAATGTGATATTATATTATTTTAGCATATTGGAATCAACCAAATTGGCTTATTGCTGACAATAACACTGGTTTACATTGATGCTTACTGGTAGCCTTGATCTACACAACCTCTTCATCAGTCTAATTCAAATGTATGGCCAATAAGTAACAAGTTTCCAATCTAGCCCATCGAGAGGTCACAAGAGCTTGGTGAACAAATGACCTAAAGACTAGCAGGTGACTTGAGAGGCAGTTACTGTACATGCTAGCTAAGCTGAAGCTAGCTTGGTTCTAAAGAAACTTTGTTGATTTTTCACTCTAAGGTCATCTGAGGACATTCCTCAGTCTCACAGTGGTTGCTTTTATGGTGGAAATAAGAAGAGTAATGTAGTTACAGGCATGCAGCACCTTTCACGCCGTGCTAACAGTGGTTTTCTGTTCTTTAGGGGCCAAATCTAACAGCATTGAGGACACCTCGGCTCACGTGACAGCTCTTGGTTATCCCATGCATTCTGCTTATCCTCCTCTTCAGACCCAGGTGAGCTAGTCGCCACCCACATCTTCAAGTCACATCACCCGGCTCGTGGGACGGAACGGTGGTTTTACACATAGCATTGACATCGCATGCGTTTTGTCCACAGATGCCAAGCTACGTGCTGTCCCCGGAAAGAAGAGACTGGAGGGAGTATGGCACAGAGCAGCCGCACCACCAGCCGCCCCACGCAGAGCTGCCTTACGGCCCGTGTCCTTACCCGCCCACACGGCCTCTGCAGTGGCACGCACCACCCTGCGATAATGGTACATGCTCATAGAGCTATAGAGCTTCCTATTGCGCAACTCAGCCTCCCGTCACAATTTAAAGTTGCACCCATTGCTGAAGCAGATACATACACACCTGATCTAGTCCTCTTAGAGATGTATTGTCAATAGAATAGGACCCTCTGGAGCGATACATAAAGGCCAGGCGTGGGCTAGATGGGGGTATAAAGACCCCGGCATTGAGATGTGGAGCAGTGGAAGAACTGTGTTGTCTGGAATGATGGTTGGTGGAGCTCCATCCAGTACTTTAGGCATGAGTTGAGGAGTTGGATGGTCACTACCCCACCTCATCCGTACCTCTCTGACTTATCCCAAAAGTACTGGAATGACGGTGGTGTTCGGCTGAGGTGGGGTGGTAAGCACAATTCAGCATTCTGACCTCTCTACTGCTCTTGACAATAATAATGCAATCAAATCCTCACAGCAATGCTCCTCCAAAATCTAGTAGAAAGCCTTCCCCCCCTGAACAGTAGAGACAGTTACTCCAACAAAAGCAGGATACACTCTTTTTAACACCCTTGATTTCAGAAGAAACAATGAACAATGAGCAGGTGTCCCAATACTTTTGTCCACATAGTGTACTTTCTGGTGGAGTTATCACTTTTAAATCAATCTTGGGAGATATTTCATGCATGTGCAATGTTTTTTTTCTGATAATAATACTCAGATAGCTTGTACCTCTAAATATTCATTAATTAACAGTTAATTAATATGTGGGTCTATATTCTAGCATTTCATACAGCAAACCAAAGATAAATGGGAGAACGTGGGCTTGGTTTGCGGAACCTTGCTTCACGTAATAACAAGAGATCCTGTATGATTAAATTTTGTAACTATTTTAATACTACTTCTCTGACAGTTAGCTATTGGATCTAGACACTTTCACACAGGCTAGCCATCATTATCAGGTTGCTGCCAGGTCCTAGCCCCCCCCTTCGCTTCTCTAGCCCACCTGAAGCTCATTTTTAAGCCTTACATGAGACGAAGGAGGTGGCTTAGAAGAACAAGGAGAAACCAAACCCGCTGGAGACCTGAGAAACATTGTTCATGACACTTCAGCTCCTGCTTCACACGGCTTTTGTTTGGTAGCGTAGCAACTCCAGAAATAGAAATTGCACAGAAATAAGTACGCCTGAGAGTTGACACACCTTCCGAGACAGTTAATCGAGCGCAAGTTGAGTGGTTCGACGTCTCAGAATCCTCCCAATACACAACGGCATGCTTACAAGTTAACTCTTAACCTAATTTCCGATGAGTGTATTGATGTGCGTATGTTCGGATTTGCCACAATGTTTGATTCTAACCCTGAAAGAAGAAACGCCTGTTTATCCAACACGTGGTTTTTGACCATTTCACCTGTGAAAACACGTGTGACCACATGTTAAAAACTAGTTGTTTTTGTGTTAACTCTGCAGAGCTCGAATTCTGTGCTGCAGAAACTGGTTTGGCCAAAGAGTCTAACCTCAGCTGCCTAACAGAACCTTATCAGTCCCAATCCAAGTCATCCTTAAACCACGTAACCCACGTAACCCCCCAAAATCACCACCCCTAGAATGAAAAATCAGTTTTTGCTGTATATGAGTGAGACTGTGTCCATAGCATAAGTCCACTTGCAGCCTACTTTACTCTGATTGGCTGTTCCCAGAGGCGGCAAATGAGAGGCCCTGGAATACAGTAAAGGGGGCCTATCCGAGAGACAGCAAGGCTTATTACACACTAAGATGCATTACTCAGTAACTACAGGGGCTTCTCTGGTTGCAGAAGTTCGGCCCGTTAGGGGGACATAGGCTTTTTAGGGGGTGAAGGTGTTAATGAAAGTATTAATGAGTATTAATGAAAGACGATGCCCTCATTACAGTACTCCAATCTTTTCCAGGTTACCAGATATCCGGCTCCTTTTATACCTACACCCCTACAGAGTCCCATCCAGTGTCAGTGGACCCCAGCATGAGATCAGCAGAGGCCATGGCCATCTCTGGTAAACTCACACTTACACATACATACACACACACATATACAACAGAGCTTTTGCAACCCAGTCGGAACTTCCGCCCTCTGTAGCGTTCTCTTGAAACCTTGCAAGTGCTGCAGTTTTCCTAATTTGGTAGTAGCTGCTTCCAGGTGGTGTAGGTTTTCCCCTTGTAATACATCAGCTTCTAACATTAATAATGAGACCTGTGTGTTTCCAGAAAGAGGAACAAATATAAGGGATGTCCTTCACGGTAAAGCGATTGTTCAGGGGGAAAACACTCATTTACATAAATATCACTAATGCAAAATGGTAAAATTACCAGCAGAAATTGGTTGTAACTGTGGTAAGTAGGTCGTAAGATTATTGTTTTGATATATTACTCCTAAATTCAGCTTAATATGATTATGATCTAAAAATTATGATTATGAACTAATAAAGTCGAAGGTTTGTGTTAGATGCTGCACCGTCATGCAAAAAAATTGACATTTTGTCAATGTCTTTTTATTAAACATTTCACAATATACAAGTACAAACAGTCCCACTCCTTTAAAGCCACTCACCCACCCGCCCACCCTACAGACCTGAAACTGGATGCTTCACATACTCAAAACTAGAGCTGGGCAATATGACAATATTTTATGATATTGTGATCAAATTTGCTTTCGTGATGTACATTAAGCTTTTCTAAGAATATCAATGATACTATTGGTGCTTAAGGAGCACTGATCAGCTGCAGGTTTCATTACTGACAGTGTAATTAGACTGGCTTAATTAGACAAAGAGCAGCAGATGTTGAATAGAAATCACTGTGTTCAGGGCGGGAGAGGATCTGAATAGTAGTTTTTGTTAAGAATCTGCTGCTACTGATGCATTTATACAGTATTTAGGCTGTGATTATATGTATTGTGATAAATATCATGTATCATGAACATCAAGACATTTTATTTATTGATTTTAAATAAATAAATATTAGTTAGCTTGCATTTTTTTACAAATGTCAGGAAGGCCTACACATCTTTTGAAAATCCATGTACAGACCTTAGCAGGGAGTATTGTGGGGCAATGGTGGTTCAGCAGTTAGAGCTCCGGCCTATTGATGACAGGGTTGTGGGTTTAATACCCGGGCTCGGCAAGCTGCCACTGTTGGGGCCTTGAGGAAGGCCCTTCACCATCCCTGGGTCAGGTGTGGAGGACGTTGTACAGTGACAAATACTTACCTTTAAACCTTTATACCTTTAAAGCCTTGCATAATAACTTGGTTCCATTCAGAGTAAGTAGGGGGACAAAGGCCAGTGTATTACATTTATTTATTTAATTATTAATTGTGTACATTTTATTTACCCCACTTAACACAGCATAAGGAGGATAGTTTCGTTTTTTCTAAACTTTTAGAGAGAAAATCAAACATTGGTTGCAAAACTGGTGTAATTCTGTAATTCTGGACACATCCAGAACATATGGAATACATTTGCTTGATCTTGTTTGCACCCATCACATCCAAATTTGGTTTGATTTTAGATCTTACTTTACTCCCATTAAGTTGATGTACTACCCTGAAGTGTGTAACTGAATGCCGTTAGTATCTTCCTTTTTTGATGATTTTCACTTTCGGACAAAATTTGAATCTAGTAATTGTTCTTTACATTACGTTAAACATTTAAATGATAAATGGACCAATAGAAATGCTCCAAAATCACTTCTATTGAATTTCCATCTAACAAAAGATTTAGATGACAATTCACTTTATTCAAGTTGTATATCTTATCTAACACACAGCAGCAGGGTTCAGTCTCGCTCTATACAGCCAGCGTCAATTAGCTAGACGCTAATGGTTAAGGAGTCTAAGACACATATAACACCAGAGATCCAGAGGGAAAGATCACAAGGTTGCATTGACCCAGCAAACACTTGTCCAGTAAATCTGACGACCCCTGTGTTTTACTGCAATACATGCAGCTTTCTCAGTTACATGCAAACAACATCAACAACACCAACTAAAGAAAGCCAACAGCTGTTAAATGGGAGGTTTATATACAATAATCTGCATTTCTGTTTAATTGAAGTCCTTTAAATCGGGTTTGGTGTGAAATGTTCTTTTCTACCGAGTCACAGTTGTTCTCAGTGGTGGTGAACGGAACCAGACATCTAGTTTTACGTTTACTGCCTTGAAAATCTGCTTCACAGAAATGTGTTACATGTTATATTTACGAATTTTGTGCCTTATACCAGTTTTACAGTGTAATTCAAACTAAATTCTCGGCCTGAACCATATTTTAGGGCTCGGTGGAGGGATACATGCAGGGTGTTGCACAAAAAAGTAGTCCCTAATTTGTTTTATTTTTTTTTATTTACCCATATTTTAGTATTTTACAGTCTTTGACATTACATAAACTCAGAAGGCTCATGTGTAGGTGATTTTTAATAGTAAATAAATATTGACTATATTTGCGTTGTAGACATTGTGACTCCTGGTTCCTATCACCACCATTATAAAGACTTCCAAGTCGGTAAGTTTCTCTTCAGTTAACCATTTCACATCAAACCAGATCTGGATGATTATGTTTACATTCTTACCGTTATACAGAAATGTTGAAAAATCTGTGAAATATAATGAATAATCTGTAATAGACGTGTTTATGTAGTTTCTGAAAACTCTGTTATCTATAAACATGGACAGCAGTAGCAGCCGTCACCATCCTTTCCACCTCCTTCTCCTTCCAGACTGCCGCCTGCATGTGTCCCTCTACTATCGGGAGTCCCTGGTGAAAGAGGTGACCACATCAAGTCCCGAAGGCTGCCGGATCTCCTCCTCTCCCTCTCCGGGTTCACCGTCCTCTCCTTCCTCCCCGTGCCCAGAGGACAGGCTGTACGGTGGGGCGGAGTCGGTGCTTTTCCCCTTCCCCTACCCCCATTCGCAGCGCCGCGGGGCCGACAAGCTGCCCAACGTGCTGGAGCGGGGCGTCCTGCTGTGGCTGACCCCCGACGGACTTTACGCTAAGCGCCTGTGCCAGGGCAGGGTGTACTGGGAAGGGCCTCTGGCGCCGTACTCGGACAAGCCCAACAAGCTGGAGAAGGAGCAGACCTGCAAGCTGATGGACACGCAGCAGTTCCTCTCAGGTGAGAAACGTTCATCTCAGCTTTCTTCTGCAGTCCAGAATGTGTCTTACAGTCCAGTATGGCACAGTCCAGACGCTCGTTCACAGAAAGTCTGGTAACCAGTTCACCAGTAACTCCGCTGTTAATGGAAAACCTTGTAAACTCTGTTATTAAACTACTTGAAAATGGGAACGGCTGAAATTTTGTGAGGAATGGATCATTAGAAAGGGTCCAGAATTGGTCAGGGACCAACTTTAAGATGGTATGTTCTGTAAATCTTGTTTTGTAACATCAAAAATAATGAAAAAAATCTTAGATTTTTATATTTTTGTTATAAAATCTCAAAATAAAACTCAATTTCCTTAAAATCCTTCTCTTAATAAAATAAGAGTTTATTTTTTGGAGTACCTTTTAAGTAAGAGTAGCTCTAAAAGTGTCTATATTTTGGAAAATGACACTCTTTAAATTCACATGAACTGATCTTAGCAGTGTGTTTTTCTCCATTATTTCATAAAAACACTATTTTCATTTGACAATATGTAATAAATGTGGTATTACATGCATCATTACTGTTATTATTATTATTATTATTATTATTATTCAATGTTGTTTCAGTACTATGGTCATAATGGTCATTATCACAGTTCGGTAGTCAGCTACCGACATATTCAGACGGTCCACCTCCTGGTGCAGTTGTGGCTCAGTGGTTAGAGTCCTGGCTTATTAATCACATGGTTGTGGGTTTAATACCCAGGTTTCTCAAGTGGCCACTGTTGGGCCCTTAAGCAAGAACCCTGACCATTCTCTCCGCTCCAGGGGTGCTGTAGCAGATCTTGCGTATACATGTTCTCATTTGGAAGAGCTTCTGATTCTTCTTTATTTTTAGAATTCTAGATTTCCTTCTTTAATTCAAGACAGATTAGGGGTTGCAGCTTAGCATTTGTTTCCTAGAGAGTTACAATTCTAGTGATTGAGACTTAGCACAAGTTTAAACCACCAATTACTGTTGCCTGCTTTTAATATGACTTTTCTGAGGTTTTTTGACCTTTAATTGAAGGTTTCCACGCTGTCCTATTTGACATGCAGATTCACAGCAGCTGAAATGTAAAACGTTGGTTCTAGTGTCGTGATACGAGTGATATTTATGGAGATGAAGGTGAAGATAATGATATTATCATGCTGACAAGAGCAGAAAATTTGAGAGTTAATCAAAGTATATGATGCTTTGCTGAGGAGGAACAGATCTTTTGGAGAAAATGAGCAAGAAGACAAGAGAGATGATGCCGTTAAACTGAAATGTCAACTTACTGACATTGCTGGATCACTTACACTCCTGTTTGTGAAGCACTGGTAGCACCTTGTCATTTCTTACTCTGACGGAGTGCTAACTGACTAGTCCATTAAGTGTTAAATCTGACGAGGTGCTAACTGGCTATTACTAGAACCAGTTTAGGAATTACACAAAGCGGCCTTCAAAGGGTTAACATGCTTATGATTATCGGTAATGAAAGCAGTTGGATTTTGGCAGAACGTTTGGGTTAGCTGACTGTAGCAACCCTACCTGTCAGCCCGTTGGTGGGCCTGTATGTGTAACCTTGTCTGTGGTTGACCTCATGGCATGACCACTGTTGGTTCAGTCAGCAGTATCACACATTTTAGCTACTTTAGACATTCAAACCTCAGAGCTGGAGGACTTTCCAAAGACCTTTCTGGCAGATGTTGTTAACCCCCCCATTATACATCCCTTATATAAGCCCTGTCTACACCTGCCATCTCATCTCTCTGAACTAGTCATCAAGCCCCCCTCTGTAGAGTGGGAAAGGGGTCATGTGTTCACTGTATTGCTCATCAGGTGGTTTTGTACGGGTACTGGCAGAGGAACCAGAATGACTGTCGGAGCAGAAATCACAGTCCTATTTTGAGGATTCTTATCAGAGGGGCCAGGCCTCAGCCCCAGGGGTAATAGTGCACTATTTAACACTAAAAGTGTTAAATATCAAATTATAGTATATTATATAGATTATTGGTATAATTGTAGTGAAAATTTACCAGTGTATCATAATATTCAATATATGGTCATTTTCAACATTTACAGAAAGAAGCTCCAGTTCTTAAGGTTTGCCTGGAATTATTGCCTATTAGGGATGTAACCATTAAAACTCTTTATATGATTTGATGCAATTTAGTGGTTTTAAGATGTAATGTTTTTTATTGTAACAGATAGAAGATGGTCCATATGTTAATATGTGTAAATATTCAGATTATTAGATAGCATTATTTGGCAGAACTTAAGATGTAGATAGCACAAGAAGCAGTAGTACAGTACATGGTATTCTGCCTACCATGGTGTTTGGTCAGCAAAGGCTGTTTCTAGTATATACTGTAAACCATGGTTCCATATCTGAAATTTCTTCATGTATTTTTCAAATTCTAGATTGGTTTATTTCCAGGCAGTCTAGGAATGCCAGCTTAGTTGAGCTTAGCATGATGATGGTTCCCAGACCAGGCCTGTGCACAGAGCCACTGATGCCTGTTACCTGCTTTTAATGCAACTGTTCAAAAAATAAGTAAAGAGTAATATTTATTGTCTGTTTATTACAGCGATCAACTAGAGCTGCACAATATTGGGGGAAAACTGACCTTGCAAAATCTTGTATTCAAGATTGGAGTAAAATTACTGATATTGTGCAGATATAATCTTCCTCTGGTAGATCTGTCATGGAAAATGAGAACAATGTGAAGTTTCCTTTTGTATCAAGCAAGCTGTGGCATGATATATATGATCTAATTAGCCTTTAATGACATTGCACATCCTGCAGTGTGACTATTGTGCATGTGCAGCAATGGCGATGCGGAAACCATATGTTGTGCAGCCCTATATTATATTTGATTTGATTATTATATTATAATATAAAAGGACAAGATTTATAACTGTATAGTGCTGAATAATGTCCCGATTTAATGCTGTAGTCCCAAGCTAACTCCCTATATGATGGCGCAGTATGATACAGTGCACCTGAAACCATACGATACAATAGGATACACTGCATTTTTACATACTGTACCTGCCTGTGAGCTTACCTGCATTAGATAAATTAGCTAGCAAGCAGTCACTCACTATTAGTAACAGCTTTAGGGAGCTTTAGGATTGGTAAATAGCTGTTGCTTTACAATAAAATTAATGGCTGTCAGTTTCACTTATATTTAACGTGAAGGGTGATGAAAAATTATGGTAAAATGATGCTATTTTATTAGCAGCAACCTCAAGTAAAAGTACTAAAGTTACGTAGTTGTGATACTCAAAGCTCTGTAGCAGTTGTGCCATGTTTTACTGGCAATTGTCATGTGCAGAGAAAGTAATTAAGAAAATATGACCTACCAGTCACTTAGCTTTCTGCCTATCCTTGGCTCTTGTTGTTTTGGGCTGGACACCCTGTTGATTGGAGAGGACTGGGGGAGGAGGATTCCACCTCTGCGAGGAGTAAGAAGTCTAAGGCTTGGGGGGAAAGATATCTGTTGTTCGGTTTTCCTTACCTTTAAATGTGAGCTGTGGCCTGACAATAGCTAAATACTGCCTCATTTATGTGCAAGGTTGCTACAATACTGTGTCTGCTGTGTATATTGTATATCATGTATTGTCTGTATATGTACATTGCCTGTATATTGTTCAGTACTGGAGAGAAACCAACGGCCAGAGCCAAATTCCTTGTGTTGTCAAGTCAAATTTATTGTATAGTGCTTTTTACAACTGTTGTTGTCAGAAAGCAGCTTTACATAATAAGTAATTAGTAATTTTTTGTTGTTTTTGTTATTAATACTCAAAAAGTACTGTTACAAGGAACATGTACTTAAGTAATCAAATGAGAGTTATTATAATGCATTTCATGGTCAGTTGTGTTTGAGCAGAGAAAACTGAAAACTTTACAACCAGTACATGAGTTTGACACTTTAGAAAAATTTTATTATAATTGATTTAATTTGAGTTTATTATTAAGGTTTATTATTAATCATTTGTATTATTTATTATTAATTTATTAATATACAATTATTATAAAAATGATTGTCTTTTCTTTGTAACATTTAGGAATGTCATTTCATTGACTCTAAAGAATTGAACATTTGTGGCATTTGGCAAACACTTTTATCTGAAGTGTGTTGTATGTAAATGTATTACAGACGTAGGAAAATATAGTATCAGATGGTCACAGGTGCTCAGACAGGCATTAATTCCTGAAACCATATACAGAGGCCCACACTTCAGTTATTTACCCTCATAACTACATTAATGTCATAATTATCATCAGTTTCATAGGCCCCAAAATTGAACCCTGTGGGACTCCACAAAATCTGCTGAACAGTTACCAGTCAGATATTTTAAATATAAGTACTTTCTGCATTAGAATAACAACAGAATAACAAAGCTAGAGTTTAAGGGGTTTAACCCCTGTCTGCCACTTGAAGGGCAGTGATGTTATCCACTATGCTATTCAGCCAAATACCAAAAGTTCTTCTCTGCTCACAGAGTTGCAGGGTTATATCCATCACGGACGTCCCATGCCGAGATACCAGGTGGTGCTGTGCTTCGGAGATGAGTATCCAGATCCACAGCGACAGAGCAAGATGATCACAGCTCAGGTACCGCCACATTTTATTTGATCAAATGATTTGAAACTTCACACATTGTGGATTTATTGAAGCATGATTATGTTGTTTGTTAAGCTACATATCTTAGCGGAAAAGTGAGGAAATGGCTAGTTAGTCTATGGTCTCAAAAAAGCTACAAACTATTAATGGCACAGAGACTCACTCAGAATCACTGGGGTGGTAACCTCCATAACCATTCCACTGGGAAAGTGAATGTAATGTACTTTTACTATTACTATTATATACACTATTTTTAATGCTGTGGTTACAGTAAGAAACCACATGTTGACGGAAATGGCCTTTTCTTAAATCTGTGTCTAAGAAACTTCTGAGCTTCTACCGAGCTAAAATCAGCCAGGTTTTTTCTAGCATCAAGGCAAGTCACTGTTACACTATAATAGCATTCTGGTAGAGATCTCTTACAGGCTTGTTTTTTATTAAAGCCAGTGCGGGATTGAGACATATGAGGGACTGGTGTAGTCCTCCAAGTGGGGTTGATAGTATTTATCCAAAAAGTACTAGGAATGTCTTTCTGCTCTAGGGTTCTAAAGTGAGTTAATCCCCTGAAATATGATGCTAGGATCATATTCCATGTGTGAGTTTATTTTTACTACCTTTGGAAAATACCAGAGAAGACGATTTCATATGACTTATATTGTTGTATTGCTTCCAGTACTTTGAGTTTCCCCAATTTAAAGCATGAGGATTGTGTTTTAGTGGAGTTGTTGAGAATTGTGGTGGTTGAACATCTCTATTAAGTAGGTGTACTGTATTACACTTCTAACATGTGAATAATTTAGCCCAACGCTAACTTTATAATATTATGTTATCACCTGTATTGAGCAGGAAATCTGGTGGATTCTAGTTCAAACATACAGACTCATCCTCCTTAATTCAGTCTCCTTCTGCTAAGGTAGTGAGCCTGGGTCTCTAAGCACTGTGGCTTTGTAAGAATACTGCCAGGAATGTGTAGGAGGGGCATTAGAGGAAGATTAAATGAGAAGTATCATCACACCTGATCTGAATCAGATCTTTCTAAATGTCATCATCTGAATTACATTTACAAATCTGACTGAACATCTGCTTGGTAAATTAGAACGGATGGGAGGAGGCATCCGGCTGATATCAGCAGAAAATGCTGGATGGGATCATAGAAGAGTGAGTGTTTGAGTAGCTTGAGCATTAAATTAATGCTCATTTTAGAAGAAATATCAGATTGATCAGAGGATACTTGGAATTTCAGTATCGGTATCACATCATGTCTAGTATGGATGCATAAATCATTACCAGCATGTAACCGAGCCTATAGGGTACAAGTTGACCCTTATCATTGAGTCCTACAGTCAAACACAGGTCCACATTTATGCCATTGGTATATAAACGAAGTCCAAGCCTAAGCTCGCATGGAACGCTTCCACAGCCTTACTCATAAAATGGCCAGGTGCACAGATTTGGTTAGTTAGTAAAGGCTAAAATCCCATTTTAAAGTGACTGAACTTGCTGAACTTGCTATAAAGCTGTGCTCATTGGTGCGCAAACGCTAGACCATCTGTACAAACTCTTCCTACTCTACTGTTGGAGCATTCAAATGGTTCACATGCTGCCCAAATTAGAACTGCACAGTACAAATGGTTGTTTTAGCATAAAGACGTAGAAACAGAGAAAAATGCAGGAGCGACAAGTGCAGATGACTTGTCAGTTTCTGCATATTGCATTAGATTAATAAACTGGGCAGGTGTTTTGGGGTGTGCTTTGAAAAAAAGCTACAGAGCATAAAGAGACTGTACTGTAGAGACTAACTCAATACTGTACTGTGCATTCAATCTGAAGATACCTGGACTTCAGATCCTTCTACTGCTGGGCATTGGTCTAAAACCATGTATAATAGACTGTAGGTTTGAGCTAAACGTTTGCCATCCTCCTAATATCCTCCTAACTCCTAAGAACATCACAAAAGATGCAGGACCCAACAAACTGACCATTAAAACCTGTCCAAAACTGTCCATTAATGTCCATTAATTTTGTCTGGTTAAAGTTTGGGAGAAAAACAGAGCCAAAAGCAGTCCAATTATTATTTTTTTTAACAGAGAGTAGAGATATTCATAAAGAACAGGTTCATTAACTTTATTAATGCAAATTTAGACATGATCAGTACTGTGGCAGCATGGCAAAGTATTCTGATACTGAGGTTTATGAGTATAGCCTATAGCCCAGCACCAGGTCCTTCATCAAAATTTCAGATTTCATTCCTATAATACTGTTATTCTTGGAAAAAAATATATACAACGGGCTTTTAAGTACTGAATTAAACAGTTAGCAAGTCTCTTAATGAGGGATGTGTAGACCGTTCTCAATTAGAAGAACTGTCTGGTCAAACCAGACTGAATCTAATCGTGTTGGAGTGCTGAGACGGTCTCCCCTTTCCCTGTTCTAACATCTAACATCTTCTCTCCCAGGTGGAGCCCATGTTTGCCAGGCAACTCCTGTACTTTGCAGGCCAGACCAACGGTCATTACCTGCGGGGTTATGAGCTTCCCTCTCAGGGGGCGCTGCCCGTGGAGGACTACCAGAGAAGTCTCCAGCACATGCAGGAATGAACTCCCAATGAAACAACCCC
Source organism: Salminus brasiliensis (assembly GCF_030463535.1). Lineage (NCBI taxonomy): Eukaryota > Metazoa > Chordata > Actinopteri > Characiformes > Bryconidae > Salminus > Salminus brasiliensis. The sequence continues at coordinate 6,160,906 of NC_132886.1, forward strand.
CTAAACAGACACCCCTCAGCACTGTTCCTCTTCCATCCACCTGCCCTGCTTCCACTGGGGAAGCCATTCAAGTCTGCAGACTTCTGCTCAATCAGAAGCCCCCCTGCAGGCGAGGGGAGTCAGGACTGAGATGAACTGTCAATTTTCAACATGCCAGTAACTTGCCAAAACTCAGAAGCATGCATCAAGGAGGCCAGACAGGTACATTGTATTTTTTTTTCCAAGAATAACTGTATTATAGGAATGAAATCTGAAATTTTGATGAAGGACCTGGTGCTGGGCTATGGGCTATGCTTATAAACTTCAGTGTCAGAATACTTTGCCATGCTGCCACAGTACTGATCATATCTAAATTTGCATTAATAAAGTTAATGAACCTGTTTTTATCCAAACTTTAACCAGACAAAATTAATGGACATTAATGGACAGTTTTGGACTGGTTTTAATGGTCAGTTTGTTGGGTCCTGCATCTTTCCTGATGTTCTTAGGAGTTAGGAGGATATTAGGAGGATGGTAAACACTGATAAGTCAATTTTAAGTTGTGTTTCCTCCGTTTAGCTCAAACCTACAGTCTATTATACATGGTTTTAGACCATTTCTGCAGAATGCCCAGCACTAGAAGGATCTGAAGTCCAGGTATCTTCAGATTGAATGTACAGTAGAAAAAAGAAGCTTTCAAATTTGCAAACTACGTCAAGTCATAACAAACTCTGCATCATATTAAATGCTGTCCTTGCAAACATCAACATGATAAAATGACCTTTTTTACTCGTGTTTTGTATCAGTTTTTATAGTTTAGTATCAGTGCTTTATATTTCTTTTGTACTTTTGTATAAAATGTTCTCAGGACTGTTTTTTTTTTTTACTCTTTTACTCTTTTCCTTCTCCTTCCACAACTGACTGTAACTTCTTGACTTTTTGCCATGGAAATCAAGCTATTCCTTTTTTTTTTTCACTGTACATTGTTGGACATGATTTATAGGCTATTTATATTTTTATACTGGGTGATGTACTGTGTGTGTGAGTTTCTGGACTGAGGCTGGCTAATCTTGAATGTAATCAAGCTAATTCTTTTTCTTCCATGAATTAAGTCTCTCGAGAAGTTATATAATTCTAAATACTAAGAAAGAGGACTTCTGGGACTTGTTAGCTACAGATGAGTCTGTATCTTACAATCACAGACCGTCCTGTTTTTTTTGGTGCCGAAAGGTGTGTGTGTGTGTGTGTGTGTGTCTGTTTGTCTGTGGTGTACTGAGAGCTGATGAGAAACTCACATGCAGGTAACTGGCCACAACACTGGGGTAATAGAGTAGAATGATTACAATGGAAATGACAGGAGGGGGACGACCTCTCCTTATCCCCCTGTTTCTCTGTTTATCTCTAGTTCTCTCTCTCTCTCTCTCTCTCTCTCTCTCTCTCTACAGTCTTAGGTTTCTGTAAAGTTGTCATTTTTGTTCTTTTTTAAATTGGTACAATTGATCAATGGAAATAAAAAAAAATGCTCCATTATGGTATCTTTTTGCTCTTGTTTATTTTAATAATATGTGTGTGTGTGTGTGTGTGTGTATATGTGTGTGTGTGCACAAGTGTGAATCCATACTTTCGTACACATGCATTCATCCATGCATACAAGTGAGCCTTTATGTATTTATGTGTATGTTAGCTTGCCTCTGTATGTGTAAGTGTGTGTGTGTGTGTGTGTGTGTGTGTGTGTGTGTGTGTTTGTCCTCATGTTTAACTTTCAGATATGCTTGAGTGATGGCAGTCGAGAGGGGAGTGTGGTTTGAGGGGGGGCAATAAAAACAGAGCGAGAGAGAGAAAGAGAGAGAGACAGGAAGTTACATTCACAGGTGCACAGGAAAGGCTGGCCCACAAGAAAAACAAAAAGAGAGAGAGAGCAAGAGAGAGAGAAAGAGAGAGGGATGGGGGGTGGGGGAGAGATAGGGAGGTCAAGGCCTCCACTATAGAGCGCCACCCCTTATGCCCACTACATTACTACATGCTGCACAGTACACACGCACATGCAGAAGCGTGAACGGCGCGGGGCATCGCTTCTACCAAACGGATTTCGCCAACGGCAAGTCACTCAAAAATGCCTCCTTCTCGATGCAGCTGGCTTTTTGGAATGACGGCAAAATCTGTCCAAATCACAACTGCAAGAAAGCGGCTTAGTAAAGAGCCAAAGCTGTTTCAGGCCGTTTAAGGAAGGCGTTACAGCACATCCATTAACCCCTTAAAACCCTCATGACTACATTCCTGTTACCACTAGCATCAGTTCCACAGACCTATAAACCGAACCCTGTGGGACCTTGTGTTGAAAATGTGTTCACATACTTTACCCCAGCTAAAAGAGCCAGGGTCAAAGATGCTTCAGCGCCCCTTGAGCAGATAAGGTTAAGGGCCTCGCTTATGAGCTAAGTAGTAGCAGCTTAGTGGACCTAAGTGTCAAATCAAAGACCCTGTGATAGTGACCACTGTGCAAATGTCCTGTGCTCTAACCACTGAGCCGCTACTGTCCTCAAATAAGATAAGATAAGATAGTCCTTTATTAGTCCCGCAGTGGGGAAATTCTCAGTGTCACAGCAGAAAGGGATAGCAAGACACTCAGTTACAAAATTTTAGATAAATAATTTACACTATAAACATAATATAAATAAGAATTAAAGGTTAAAAAAAAAAAGCAATAGCAATATTATTTACAGCAAATGACTCTAAATTGCACATGGGGGGGGAGGAGGATATTGCACATAGTATTAAAAAGCACCACGCTTTTGGTGTCCATTGTGCCTAGAGTCATAAGCAACACTAAACTACCAAAGAAACTTAACTTAAAACTTCTAAATAGGAAAAAAGTTAGAAAAAGAAGTGAGCAGGAGCTGCTGCAACAGGCTGCCACCTCCGCGGCGCCATGACCCATGAATGTAAAACTGTTTTTGCTTAGGCTGATGTTTATGTGACCATTGTTGCTGCTTTCAGCGGTGGACAGGGTTAAGTATGGTCATGCCGACTATTCTGGACTATATGTTGTGACATATTGCTCCCATTGCTGCCCAGTGCCCAGTAGCCCTCTTTTCAGTTCGGCCCAGACATGATAGTCTTGGCAACTCATACTAATGCGTCTCACGCAACCAAACCTTCACATTCACTGTTGTTTAGAGATAATCAACATTACTCACTTCAACTGTGTGTCCTCATGTGTCATGTTTTGGCTTCTTGGTGTATATGTTGTAATATGTAGTATATAGTAGTAATAAGATATGATAAATTAAGATAAGATAATCCTTTATTAGTCCCACAGAGGGGAAATTCTCATTGTCACAGCAGAAAGGGATAGCAAGACACTTAATTTGCACTATATACACAATATAAATAAGAATTAAAAAAGCAATAACAATATTATTTATAGGTTATTGCCTGTAAATAATATGACTCTTAATCAATTAATGTGTCTAGTGCTATACTTCTCTGTGTTTAAGGTTTTGAAGACAAACCACTGTACATTTATTTTAAATATTGAAAAGCACTATTTCAAAATATCGCTACGGCCATGCAAAAACCTTGCATCTCTAAAAAGTCAACCGCGCAGGAGAAGGCAAAAAAGAAACCTTATTTTCTTTGAATGGAAGCAAATGATATTTTTAAGTTTTTCTACTGGTCCATTCATCACCATTCACCATTTATCGATTTTAACAGTGTTAAAAAAGGCAAGTTTTAAAAAGTGAGAAGCAGCAAACATGGAGATACAAGGTTTTTGCATGGCTGACAATAGAATGTGTTGATATAACATTACATTTTTTTATGAAAAATAGAGCTGTTAAGTGCTACAGTGCATATTGTTCTAGTCAGAATATGATAACCCAAGTTTTTTAGTTCAGATCAAATATTAAGATTTATAAACATTGGTCTTTTTTGCATATTGCTAAAGCGATGTTAAGTTAAAAAATAAAGCAAACTAAAAATAAAGCAAACATCATCACTGTGTCAGTGTGGTGACTGTGGTGGTCCCCTGACAGAAAAGCTATAGTAACTCAGATAACCACTATAGTACAATTGTGGTAAGCAGAAAAACATCTCAGAATGCACAACACGTCCAACCTTGAGGCACGTGGGCTACAACTGCAGAAGACCATGTCGGTTTCCACTTCCAAGGCAGGTTAGGTGCATGAATTCAGGCTGCTGGTGCCGAATCCTGGCCCCGCCATCTATGGGCCTCAGCAGAAAACCCAGGCTTCCCAAATGGGCCCCATCGTTACAGCCCACCTTAATATCACATGGGTCCCATCTAGTCCCTCTGTGCAGTGTACAACCTAGATGGCGCTCATGCTTAACCCACCCTGGTCCCTGGTCCTGGTGGTTGGTGTGGCGCAACAGATAACACCACTACCGGCCAGTAAGCTACCACATCATGTGGGAGGCTGGGGTTCCAATAAGAGTCCCTGGGCAAGACTCCTAACACTACATTGGCCCACCTCTGTAATTTGAGTAACCTTGTAAGTTGCTCTGGATAAGAGCGTCTGCTAAATGCAGATAATGTAAATGTGAATGTAATGGTCCCATCCCTGACCCTGGTGGGCATTCATATGTGGGGCCAACATGGAACCCACGGACAAAACCCTCTGGTTCCCAGTTATCTGGGAAGATTCATCCGATCTGATCAGATGTTACTTCAGTCTTCAGCTCTCCAGGTTTGGTAAACCTTTACCAACAGCTGCCTCACCTTTCTGTTCTTGGCTGACAGAAGTGGAACCTGATGTGGTCTTTTGCTGTTGTAGCCCGTTTGCCGTAAAGCTGGACATGCTTTCCCACTCAGCACAGTTGTAGAGAATGGTTACTGACTTACTGTAGCCTGTCTGTCTGCTCCATCAGCTGCTGTTACACAATTCTGAGGAACTCTAGAGACAGTTGAAAACAGCTGAAAATCCCAGAAGATCAGCAGTTCTAAACAATGATGCCTGGTAGGTGGCAGCTGGTCTGAAGAAGGTAGAGGGCACCTCAGCGGGCAGTCTTTCAGCAGGTCAGGCTGGGTGGCCATTTACTTGGAGGAGGTAAAAAGACAGAGTTAGTTCTGAGAGAATGTTGAGCAGTATCAGAGTGTGTCTGACGTCTCCGGCAGGTCTGACTTTAACAGCCTAATTAAAAGGAGAGAGCCAGAAGGTAACACAGACACGGGAGCTCCCTGAAACGCTAGCGTCCATCTGCTCCACCTGCTCCATCTGCTCTGCTCTGCGAGTGTTCGTCCCATCTTGACATATATATAAATAATAACACATAATTCGCAATGGTAATCAACCATTATAGGCATATTTGGATTTTTTATTTTGTATATAAGGCATATGAATATATGAATCAATATATACCTTTTACATACAAATAATAATAATAATAATAATAATAATAATAATAATTAGCCCAGTAATGAACCCTATACAGACTACTGCATGTGTCTCCTGTGTTATGTAAGTATGTAAGTGTGCTGTGACACTTCTGGTAAGTGTGTGTGTGTGTGTGAGTGTGTGTGTGTCACGGCACCTAAGCGGAGAACAGTTAGAGGATATGGTGGGCACGGGCGTTAGGGGATTCCTCCTCACCCCAAGCCTCACTTTGAAGTGCCTGCCTTAAATGTGCTACTCCTTTTTCAAACAAAACCCAAAGCTGTTTTCTCAAGACAAACATCTACCCTCTCAAGCCTCTGTCCTGCCCACGTAGCGCACCCAAGCCTTGTTCGCAAAACACCCGCACATACAAAGGGTTTCAAAGAAAAGCGGCTCGTCTTCTTTATGGACTGGATATTCTGGGTATCGATCTGCTGTCACGCTCTTGAGTCACCAAAAGCTTTTAAAGTTTAGAAACTTCCTAATGATGGTAGACAGACTGATTTACTGAGTAATGAGGCTTAGTGACTAATATTCTGTCATTATACATCTAGAATCTAATTAGTCAATCCTGTTAATTTAAAGGGCACCTGTTGTTGACACCAGTGCCGCACACAATTTGTAGAACTTCCTTAAAAAAATCACTGACAATAGAACAGGACACTTGGGAGCACCCATTCCTGAGCCTCTGAGCCCAAGCTCACCATGCTCAATGCCAAGGGTTAGCCAGAGCAGCGCTTTCAAATCCTGGTACATTTACATTTAAAGCATTTAGCAGACGCTCTTATCCAGAGCGACTTACAAAAGTGCTTTGCTATTTACTTAAGAATAACCAAAGATCCCTCTAATCTTAGACTCTACTAAACACAAGTCAATAAGAAGACCACTCTGCTATTCGCCCAAGTCCTCTCAGAAGAGGAGGGTCTTCAGTCTGGGTTTGAGGACAGCGAACGTTGGACTCTGCTGTTCGGACACCCAGGAGAAGCTCGTTTCACCACTTCGGTGCAGGACAGAAAAAAGTCTGTACGCTCGTCTTCCGTGGATTTTGAGGGATGGCGGGTCGAGCCGAGGCGTACTTGAAGCTCGAAGGGCTCTTGGTGCAGATCGGCTTGGTACTGGTCCTGGTGGACCCCTGCCCTGCACATTTTAGTGTTTTCCTACACTAGCATGCTACCTTTAACTTGCTGATTAGCTGGATCATATATGTTGGGAGCAGGGTAAATGTGCTGGGGTCTAAAAGCCCCCCAGCATTGGGCTGAGGAGCAGTGGGGAACTCAAAGTTAAAGTCAAAGTCAGATTTATTTGTATAGCTTTTTACAACTGTTGTCGTCACAAAGCAGCTTTACATAATTAGTAATTAGTAAAAGACAGAGACAAGAAATAATGTAAGACATGAAGGATCAAAGACCCCCAGTGAGCCCCAACAGCGACAGTGGCAAGGAGAACCTACCTCAGAGCTGGAGGAAGAAACCTTGGGAGGAACCAAGACTCACAAGGGGGACCCGACCCGTTCTCCTCTGATCAGAACTATTTATTAATTATTGATTAAAAAAAAGTTTACAAACCATCTAAACTGTTGAACTGCTCTGATCATAATCATACTATATTAATCATGGTGTAGATAGTTAATAGTGGTGATATTACAGTGGCAGATAAGAGTTAAGAGTCCATTTAGGTTTTAACATGGTCATTAAACAGGTAGCAGTGGTAGGAGGGTGTGCAGCTGGTCTGGCATGGGAGGTGGTGGTGGGGACGGGGCGTGCTGGTCGGACTGGTAGGAGGCAACTGGTCTGACGTAGGTAGAGGGGACCTCAGCAGGCAATCTTCCAGCAGTTTGGGCTGGATGACCATTTACTCTGAACTGCATCATTTGAAGTGATGGAGCTTCATCCAGTACCTTTAGGATGAGTTGAAGTGTCAAAGGTAATAATCTAACATCAATATCTGCCCACAGTAATGCTCTCGAGTTGCACGCAATTACATCCTCACAGCAATGTTCTAACTGTAGTGTAAAGCCATCTCAGATCAGTAGAGGTTATCGCTTCAGCAAATGGGCAAAGAAATAAATATATATATATCTGCAAACCTTTGGAAATGTGGTGTTGCCAGTCATGAACTGGATTTTTAGTGACTTTTCAAGGAACCTGTCTGAGCCAGAATACATTTCGGGGCTTCTCAAAGCTTGGACTGAATCCAACTGCATCTTGTGTTTATTCATTTCACTTCTGAAAGTGTTGATCATCAATAACTGGTCCAAAGATAGCACAAGTCAATCGAGGTCACAGGCCCTCAGTCAAAACAGAACCAAAACCACACAATCTGGAGATTATCCAAAGAAGTTGCTGCAAAAAACGCTGAGAAATATGAGTCAGAGCAGGAGAAAGTGTTTTTTTAAGTGTTTCTTTTAACGTATGCCTTCCATGTACACTTGCAGCAGCACTAGAAGCCTATTATTTTGGCAGTATGCTCTTAAAAAAATTTTTTTGGGTCCATAAAGAACTTGGCAAAAAAAAGCAGTGAAAAATTCTTTAAAATATTGAAAAGCACTATTTAAATATTGCTACAGTCATGCAAAAACCTTGCATCTCTAAAAAGGCAACTGTGCAGGAGAAGAATGGAAATGGAAAACTTTGAATGGACACCAATGTAATAAGATTCTATTTCCAGTCATTTTAAATATCTTTAAAGGCTTCTTCACGTTCACAAATCTCTATAAACATGGTTCTTCATGGAACCAAAACTGGTTCTTCCATGGCATCACTCAAAGAACCCTTTATTGTTAAGAATGTAGGCTAATGTAGGCCCATGTTTACAGATAACATTGAGTCATTCAGGTCTATTAGAGATTACCAAACACCCCCACACAGCTTATTGTAAGTGTGTGCTGACTCAGGCATGTAGTATGCACCATGCTAATGGGCGGGTCTTCAAAATTTCACTATTTCAATACTAACTACTGTATATTCTCCTTGTAGCTGCAGTGTAAAACTAAAGAAAGGTCTTGTTTAACTTTACCTTCATTTGGGTTCAGACTATGTAAAACTGATTCGCTGCCAAACTACAATTTTAAAAATCGGACTGAACTGAATCGTTAGGAATGACTCAGGTTACAAAGAACATTTTTAATCAAGACAAGAAAGGAAAAAGGAAATAATCTGTTTCTTTCCATTCACAATATTATTCTCTCGTTCTCTATTTCTTCCTCCTTAATTTTCTTCTTCAGTTCCTTGGCTGATCTGCCATCTGAAACTGTTTCAGTAGTCAGTCTGATCTTATCGCTACTGTGATGGAGTAGAAGAGGAAATGGTTATCAAAAAATTGTTTCCTTTTGGCTTTGGGATGGGGACATTTTTACCTACATTGGTGAGTGTTGTCATGCAACCAAAGAACCATGGATGGTTTCATCATGAAGAAGCTTTTCACCAGCTGAATTAATTCCAGTGATAGCAGTGTATTCACAGATGGATCGGGGACTAAATGACCTCCAAAACCTTGAGTTTCCCAAGAACCATATGGATCAAATGGGGACAATTTGATCCTTAGTTGACACATTTATTAACTGAATATTAAATCAATACATGTCTGAAACAACAACATTCTAAAAAAAACCCATCTCATTAGAGTTGTGATTTCTGAATTGGATAAAATAATATAAAAAACATGTGAAAATCGCTCACTAGTTTCCCTTTGGAGTAAAACCAGTAGTCTGAAACCTGCAGTGCCTTTTCTCATTTCCCCTTACATCATTATGTCTTATGACTTGAATGAATCGGGTAGAGTATGCGATGGCTGATTACTAAATATACTGTCTTATATTTAGAAACAATTTATTTATTTATTTGATGAGGCAAAAACTGCTGTTCTCATGTTCACTTAATCCACACTGTTTCTTGCTGTTACTGGTTGGTAGGTTTCTTCATTTTGTTCTGTTAATATTTTTCATTAAATATAAAAAAAAAACAAAATTCCCATGTTTTTAATCTCACAAATGAATGTGGCAAAAAACATATTCCAAATACAAAATATTGCAAATGTACTACTTAATGTAATCTAACATTATACCACAAAACAATGATGGTGCTAAGCCTATTACAGGTAAAACATTTTTGACTACTGAGAAGAAATTAGTGACACTGAGATAAATACCTGATCAGCACAGTGATTTATCAGTCTACTCAGGCTTTAGTAGAGCTCAGTAACACTGAGATAAATACCTGATCAGCACAGTGATTTATCAGTCTACTCAGGCTTTAGTAGAGCTCAGTAACACTGAGATCAATAACTGATCAGCACAGTGATTTATCAGTCTACTCAGGCTTTAGTAGAGCTCAGTAACACTGAGATCAATAACTGATCAGCACAGTGATTTATCAGTCTACTCAGGCTTTAGTAGAGCTCAGTTACACTGAGATAAATGACTGATCAGCACAGTGATTTATCAGTCTACTCAGGCTTTAGTAGAGCTCAGTAACACTGAGATTAATAACTGATCAGCTCAGTGATTTATCAGTCTACTCAGGCTTTAGTAGAGCTCAATAACACTAAGATAATTGACTGATCAGCAGTGATTTATCAGTCTACTCAGGCTTTAGTAGAGCTCAGTAACACTGAGATAAATAACTGATCAGCACAGTGATTTATCAGTCTACTCAGGCTTTAGTAGAGTTCAGTAACACTGAGATAAATAACTGATCAGCACAGTGATTTATCAGTCTACTCAGACTTTAGCAGAGCTCAGTAACACTGAGATAAATAACTGATCAGCACAGTGATTTATCAGTCTACTCAGGCTTTAGTAGAGTTCAGTAACACTGAGATAAATAACTGATCAGCACAGTGATTTATCAGTCTACTCAGGCTTTAGTAGAGTTCAGTAACACTGAGATAAATAACTGATCAGCAGTGATTTATCAGTCTACTCAGACTTTAGTAGAGTTCAGTAACACTGAGATAAATAACTGATCAGCACAGTGATTTATCAGTCTACTCAGGCTTTAGTAGAGTTCAGTAACACTGAGATAAATAACTGACCAATGACTTATCAGTATCACATATAAATAGATGACAAGAACCAAGAAAAGTTATAATAAATAATGATCATGTTTTGATCTCGCTTGCCTTGGTCTCAAAATGTATTTGTGAATTTGTGAACTCTAGTCTGTTTAGGGGATTTTGCAGAGATATTTTTGTAATAGTGCGGTTCGTCTTGTGGCAATGCCACACACTCATGATTCTCTAACAAAAGAGCATGTCATTTTTTCTCACAGATGGCTTTCTTTGAAAATATATAAACTATTTTCAGATTATGGAATATAGGGGCTATCCCTACCACAAAATAAATACAGACATAATGCCATTTCATTCGCTCTTTGAGTAAACTTTACTGGTTTGATATTTTTAAGTTCTACCTTCAGTGATACATCTTGTAGGACATATAACATATGAAGTTAAGAAAATGTAATGCATATTTAAAGATATAATAATAACATATAAAAATCCAAAAATTATAATTAGTGTTATGTTTTTCATTAGGTTAAATTATGAATACTACTTTAGAAATATTCAGACCATAATGTGCTGCAGATGCTACAGAAAAGTTCCCATAAGCTGGACATTTGAAACCAATTTGACTAATTTAGTAAAACAAGATGGTTTAAAAGAACATCCCACTCACAAATCGGACAGCATTACCAGTAAGCGTTTAGTAAGGTCAGCTCTAAGCTGAGGCTAAGCGGTGGACAGTGCGAGTTTTCGCCCCCTAAAACCTTAATGCGAAACTGAACATCTATGTAGAAAATGGCGAACCTGCTGACCAACCAGGTGTTTCACATCCACTTTCCCACAACCTCTTTTTATGTCTCCATAGAAACACACCAAACTGCAAAACTCATACTGGCCGAGACCAGTGAAGAACCTTGGGAACTAATGTGAATTTGTTCACATGCCAACATTAATTCTACTGTTTTTTGCACTCCAATATTCACAACTGCGGTCAACCAGATCAGTCCAGAATGTGTTGACAGAATCTTGGGTGCAGGTCTGTCCTTAACGAGGTGGTTTGGTTAAAATAACTAATTTAAATAATTATCCCAAGTGTAGTTTATCAGCCATATTCAAGACATATTCAGTGTTTTAATAGTTTTAATATTCGTGCTCTGGAGCTACAAGGCTAAAATAGTTAGCAGGCTTATACACTACAAATTAGCACTTTGCAAAATGTTCGATTAACTCCTTAGACCCTGTAGCCCAAACTTCTTTACTTTTATAACCGCATTGTTGTAAAAAAAAATAACATACATTTCATAGGTCCTAAAACCGAACTCTTTGGGACTCCACAAGATATGCTAAATTAAACACAAAAAAAAATACAATATTTTCTGCATAAGGATTAATGGTTGAATAATAAACTGCATTAATAGCTAAAATCATCAAACCATGTTTAGCTGGTTAGAACCAGCTTAACCATCTCTAACATATTTGCTTATGTGATATCTGACACTGTACAACACATTGACATCTACAGAAAATATACATGTACATGAAGCAAGTATATGAAAGCATTCTGGGATTAAGCTGAATCTCCAGGTACTTCAAAACAGTTAAAAAAATGTTCAAGCTATTAACATCTACATGATCTAGAATAATGAGTCTCAATCCCAGCCTTGTGACTCCCATACGTGTGTCTTTCCTGCAAAATTGAAGATTGAGAACTACTGGCCTGTGATTTATAAACTAATTTATAAACTATAGGTTTAGGTGCATTGCGTATTTGCTGGTTTACTTACTGCTTTTTCACCTAGAGAGTTCATTGCTCGGAAATATTTAGGGAAGGGAAAGCATGGCTGAGTTTCATTACTTTATAATCAGGGATGTTACAGTAAATTATAGGCCTAGAAAGGAACCCAACAACAAGTATAACAAGCATATTTTCTTCAGCAAATATAAATCATTTCATTATTTGAACATTGTATTACCATTTTAATTATTTGAAAAATATTATGTTACATGATACTTAGTTTTCCAGAATCTGGATCATTTCGAGATGCTTTTTGAAAATATATAATCTGGTTGAAAATGATTTGTCCAACCAACCACAATGAGAGATCATGTCATATTACCAGAACAAGAATGACTTCTATTTTTTCTTTTATGTACATGACTTATTCTTGATCACTTTATTTAGGAAACATTTTTGGACACAGAATTGTCCACAACTAGTCCATCACTAGGACCCAGCTAGTGTGTAAATTAATATTTAATTGAAGTGAGCTCCTCAAGTTGAGTTGACTAAAGAACAGTGTAAATACATTACTAACTAACCCCCTAATGCACAAAGGCACATTACACACTAAGGTGTGTTACTATATACCTACAGGGACTTCTGTACAAACTACTGGTGTTATTTTCTGGTAATAGAAGTTTGTAATAAACTTTTAAGTTTAAGTTTAAATTAAATATATGCCTGATGCCAAAGAGCCATTGACCTTTTTCTGGACTAAATAAATACACAAAATCTTGAATGATCTCATCTTAAATGCAACACAAGCCCTATTAACCATCTAAAGTCCAATTTAATAAATGTTGAATAATGGTCCCCTGGTCTGTTCTATAACTTTAGAAGAGGGTAACAGTACTTCGTGTTTTCCTTTTGCAGTTTCCCTTTCAAAGCAATGATTTTAATTTTCAGTTCACTCATATGTCAAGAAAACATGAGTTATGACGAATGATGAGACTTCAACTGTCAGATGACAATATTTCCTGTCTCCATGCTCAGACAGCATTATAGACATTCCTCTAAAACTGCCTCTGAAATCTCACAGCCAGATACATTTGGTTATAAAGGTTCCCTAGAATAGAATACAGTAAGGGAATTGTGTGATGAATTCTTAACTTTGAGGAAAAATGCATAGGCTACTTTGAAAGAATATGATAGCAAAGCTTAAAGTGCTAAAAGCTAATACTGGCAGTGACTAGAGAAAGCATTACTATGGGTATCAGCATACAAAAAGCTGGGGAGCGTCTGACAAGGCCGACCAGAGGAAACTGGGAGACAAGCGAGTGCAAGGCTAGAAGCTAACCCAGCCGACCAGCGCCAATCTCTTCAACTGGTTAATTGCACATTACACTAAGAGGACAGCAGCACTATCTGGTCTAACTTGGAATTAATAAAAACTGACAATGTTCTTCTTACAGCTGTAAGTTTGACTATGCTAAACCATGTGGCTCCTGTGAGACACGGTGGTGCTATAAACCAGCCAATGACAGCAGAGCTTATGATTTTTTCTTGGCATTTTTTACTCTCAGCTGAAATAACAGGGTGGTAACTAAGCTTGTAAAAACGTATCTGAGCATTTTTCTTTACCCGACTCAACTCACATACTTACTATTTACACATCAAACAACTTAAAATACTAATAAATGTTTCAATAAATAAAAACTGCAGCTAATAGATGCTCAGTATCACTTAACTACTAATAAGGCTTAACTACAGGGTTGTCATTTGAAACCCCTGTGCACTAAAACGAATAGAGGTGGAACCCAAAAGGTGATGGTTTGTGTGTCTTACCTGCAGATGACCACTCCACATTATGCTAAGCTTAACTTACCTGGCAGTATTATTCCTGAGACTATTGGAATAGCTTCTTACTTAGAGAGTTATGTAATAACTGATTATGTAATAATTCTCTAAATAACTCAAAAAGTTATTTTTAAAATATTTAGGCAAGGGAAAGCATGGCTGACTTTCATTACTTTATCATTAAGATGTATTAAGTACAGCAACTACAGCAATAGTGCTTCGGGAGATCACTATCTGCACATCCCTGTGTGTTATTTAATCACTCACATACTGAAATCAACGAATGAGCTAATTTTAATCCCTTCATGCAGAAAGGCCTATCACACACTAAGGTGTATTACTCAGTAACTACAGGAATGTCTGTACATACTAGCGGAGCACTTTTGACACTTTTGGCCCGTCAGTGGTCAATATGCTTTTTAAGGGGCTACGGTCTTTCATTGAAATGGAATGGAAACAGTCAACAATGCTCACTTGGTACGACACTGAGGACTGACATGCTTTCATTTGTCTATATGTTTATGATGCCCAACATAATATGATACAACTGAATTAATTGTGACATCACAATCGCACAATCAACATACTATGATACATTCCATATATAATAATCTATCATCTAAAATAATATAGATGGCCACAAATATCAGGACACCTCTCAATCAGAAATCAAATCAATCAGATTAAAAAAAGTTGATCCTGCTTTTGTTGGAGTAAATGTCTCTACTAGATTTTGGAGCAATGGAGCGTCAGAATGTTGGATGACCAACACACCACATCTCCAACTGCTCAAACTCATCCGAAAAGTACTGGTTGGAGCACCAACCATTATTCCAGAGAACACAGCTTCCACAGCTCAATGCTGGGGGGCTTTATACCCCTCTAGCCCACGACTGGCATTAGGCAGCATGGCATAATTCTATTGATAGCAGTCCTTGTAGACAAAATGCATTCAAAAGAAGGGTGTCCACAAATATTTGGACATGAATATATGTATATCAAAACCTTTTGTTTGATGTGAAAACCTTCTTTCGAACCTTTCCAAAACGTTTCTATGCACAAAACAGGGTTCCACTATTGTTCCAGAAGCCTATGAAAACAAAGGCTTCGTCCAAGCACTGACGGAAAGGTCTGTTTGGTCCGCACCCCACCCTACTTTCATTCTTAACCATTTAAAGAACTTCCCAGAGAGGCTTAAGCGTCTTTTTTTTGTAAATCCTGGTTTGCAGCATTGTTCTTTGACCAGGACTTCCTCCATCCTTACAAACCACTGCACTTTCACTATGGCCCCACACATGTGTAACAAAACCAAACGATACTTGCGTGTGTTAATGTGTGTAAGTGTACACGGGTGTGATTGTGTATGCGTGTGCGTGCTTATGCTTATGCTTATGCTTGTTTTTTTGTTTTTTTACCCTTTTTAAGCTCTTCTTTTCATTTTTACTGTAAGATCATAACTAAGTCGCTGTGGGAAAGATCAAATACAAGAAAGAGATGTAAGGTGTGTGTGTGTGTAGATTCTGAGAGGGCTTTAATGACATTTTAAAGCACGAGAACATATGTAGCTCCCCCACCCACATGGCAGATAACCGGGTTAGCTGAGCTAGCCCGCTGACTAATCTTCAGTCTTTCTTACACACACACACACATTTACTGTAAGAGGATTTGACACCAAAGTGCACAGAGGCCGGGACAATAGCTCAGCATCGTAGTAACGTAACCACTGTCTGCATATCTATAACAAGATCGATTCTTTCGGGAAAGTTCAGTGATGTGTGTTTAGCTGTTTGGTGTCTGGCCCGCCCCTTCCAGGACTCCATTATAAATATCTGGACAGTGTATTCATCTAGTAATTGTAGTGTCATCTGTTGATATCTATACATCTGTTATTGCATTAGTGTGAAATCTCTGATTAGCCGCTTCCTCATAATTGGCCTCAAGATAACGTTTTTATAAGGGGAAAATTGACTGTAGGTGTTTTTGATTGTGAGAATGTGAGAATGAACACTCCTAGTTCCAGAGTCTATCGATACTGTTGATAATGCTGACAAAAAAGTTCAGTGTGTCTGTGGTGTCTATGGCAATATACACAACAATGTGAGAGATCAGTTATTGCTGCTGTCGAAGCAAAACCTGCATTTAGCAATGAATGCTAATGTCTCAGCAATCCACAGTCTGCTATTACAGACTAATCAGGCCTGCTCTGATTGGACCCATGCTGAACATAGCAGTGACACTGACATGTGTAAAAACTCCTCTGTGCCTGATTTGCTGGTACCACCCACAGCCGAGGTATGGTCAACAGTGGTCCTGTGGTCAGAAACTTAACAATTACTAATGATTGAGGTAGATGAGGCTGACTAAACTGTGCAGCAAGTGTTTGCCTATATAGTGACATATGGTAGGTGTAGGTAGGTGTGTGCATTGAAATATAAGGTAGTTGTTTCTAGTGTTTCTAGTAAAGATATCACAAGATTCTTCTGTCTTGTCCTAGCTCTGCATGGCAATGGTTTGCATCCTATCTGGCGCGGTGCTCTTATCAACCTGGAGGGGGTTTACATCTGCTTTGTGCAAACTCTCCACTGGTGTCCCATGAGGCTCAGTGCTGGGACCTCTTTTGTTTAAGATAGTCCTTTATTAGTCCCGCAGTGGGGAAATTCACAGGCTCTACATTCACATTCACCCCTCTTGTGCAGCCATATCCCCATAGACCTACTAATCACTAACCTAATAAAGCACCAAACTCTGGAATTGCTCAGTCCTAATCTAATGGGTTCTCCTCCATGCTTTGATGATGACACTGAACTAACCTTTATTTCCCACTTTCTAGAACATTTGTTTCTACTCGTGTCTTGGCATTTTGTCTATTGCTGACCAGAAGCTCAATCCCATCAAAACTGATCTGCTGTACATTCCCGGAATCATAGATCCTCACCACAATCCTTCCAAAGAACTCAGTGGTCAGTCCAGTGGTAGAGGCACAAAGCCTTGGTGTAATTGCAAATGACCAGTTATCATCTTGACTCATGTTGCAAACCTGAACCAGTCAGAATGCAGACTTCTCCACTACAACATCAAGAGAATTCAGCCCTTTCTCTCTTGGAAGGCCATGCAGCTGCATGTTCAGGCTCAACTACTGCAACTCTCTCCTGGCTGGACTTGCAACTGGTCCAGATCTCAGATGCATGATTTGTCTTCAATCTTCCTTAGTTCAAGCATCTCACTTCTCTCCTGAGATCCCTTCACTGGCTTCCTGTGGCTGCATATTAAAAAAACCCTGATGTCTACAATGTCTACAAAGCCAAAAATAGACCAGACACTTTCTAATTAATGAAAATGGTCAAAACCGGATTTGTCGCAAGAGAACATTAAGCTTAAAGTGCTGCTCGGTTTGACCCACCGTCCTCAAGAAGACCAGCATCTAGCGGTGGTAGAACAAACTTCCCCTGGGAGTCTGAACATCTGCAGGAGCTAGTAGAAAGCCTTCTTTCCTGGACAGTAGATACAGTTACTCCAACAAAAGCAGGAGAAATTCTTTTTAATACCCTTGATTTTAGAAGAAAATGATAAATGAGCAGGTGTCCCAATACTTTCGTCCATATAATGTATCTTTGGTGACTCCTGGCCTGTTCACAGAGAGGATGGAGAAGTACTTCTGCAAGTTGCTCTGGATAACAGCATTGGTCAAAAGTCATAAACATAAAGGTAAATAAATATGGCCAGTGAGGGGAAAGAAAGGAAGGTGTTTCTAATATAGAAGAATATGGCCAGAGAGTGGAAGTGGAAGGTAGATATTTCGAATAAAGGGGGCTGTAATAGTGCTCGAATTGGCCAGTAGTCTTTAAATGCATACGATTAAAAAAACACACACACACACACACCTATCCTGCGTAAAGGTCTGGAAGTCAGAGATTCAATCTTTGTGCATTGTGGCCCAACCACTGCTGAAATGAATGGGTACGCCAGTCAATACTTGCCTCCACATTTTTTTCAGCCACTCTCTCGATTGAGGGTACTCTGGTTCATTCATGCTTTGGCTCTCTCTCTCTCTCTCTCAATTTTCCTACACAGAAATGATTTTGTTGTTACTGAGGCCTACAGACAAAATTTCTGATAAGTCTATTTATGTATTTCAAAGAACTTCGATCACCAGGTTATTTCCCCACGTTTCACCCTAACCCTCCCCCAGCCTCAACCACAGCCTGACAGGCAACACCACACACTCTTCATTCACAACTCCCCTCCAAACATCAGGCAGCGACGGTTGGAGTCGTTGAGTTCATTTAAACATGTGGGTCCGGAGCGCTTCCATGAAAAGCGAGCTGTTTACAAGGAGGGCCGTTATCTAGAAACTAATTGGAAGAGGGCTTGTGGTAGCTCCGAAAAACGAATGTGAGCGGGAACAGTGGTACACCCGCGTTCAAGCTGGTGCTTTCCCCAGCAGGAAGACATCTTTCCGTGAGCTACGTCTCTTACACTCGCAAGCATACACCACACACACACACACACACACACACACACATACACAGAGAGTCAGGATGGCCACGTTTTTCACCTTCCCCGCAGACATGGAGAGAAAGTGCTGTCTGTCTGTCCCGATGTAAACAAATGATATTATCGCCTTTGTCAAAGAAATGAAACCCTGCTGAAGGCGTGGGCACACAGGAAGAGCCATTTCCACTCTAGCAGGCTACGCCATTCAATCATTTTTCCAGTTTCTCAACCGCAAGAGCTGATGTCTGACAGAAGAGCATGTAAACAGGATATTTAGAACATGGAGACAAAAATTACACAGCTTCTAAAGGACAAACAAGGAAGGGTTTGAGGTTTTGGCTTGGCTTGAATAACCCAGCTTCTACTGAGTCAAAGCAAAACAGGTGAAGATTCAAAACAGGTTACCGCATTTGGAACCCCCGAATGCCTCGTTACTTACCCACTGCGGTGTATTTGTGTGGAGTTTCTGATTAAAGAGCACAATGTAACGGTCGTCCAGCCATAAGAACAATGCTAGCAGGCCAATAACACAGCTAGCTCACAATACCAGTGCTGGCATGCTAGTATGTTACAGAATCCATAGATTTATTTGTTGAGACTGCTTAACTGCTTAGTATACAACACAGTATGAAATAAAATAAAATTCTACGACACCTAAAACTCATTTTAGGTAGGTGAATGTAGTCTGCATTCTCATACCTGAGAACCTTAGCATGATCCAATAGCAAGCCACTATGGATAAGAGCATCAGACAAGTGCCATAATTATAAATGTAAATGTAAATCCAGTACCATTACGGTGGTTGGTGTAGCAAAGTGGATAACACCACCTAGGGCTAGGGTTTGATCCCACCCCACTACACCAGTAAGAGTCCTTAGGTAAAACTCCATTTAGCTCTACACTTGCATGTTACACTTCCTGTGTAACATGATTGAAATGTGAGTTGCTCTGGATTAGAGAGGCAGCCAAATGCTGTAAATGGAAAACTGCATGTTTCTCTGCGATGTTGGGCTTCTTCACACCTCAACAAATGCTGGGTCTTAAAATAGCCGAGGCAACTAATTTTCACATCACCAGAACTTCCTCTTTATTACGTTTATTGTCACGCAATGAAAGTCATGCAATTTAAGAGTCTTATTTGGGCCACTAATGTATTATTTAGTTGTGGCGGATTCAAATAATTAATCTGATTTAATTTGCAGCTTTGCTTGAGATGTTTGACCAATAGGCTCTCAAACATGCCATGAGCTGCAGAAAAGGGCTGGTTTTATATCATTTATCTCAACCCTGCTTCTGAAGAGCTGCCTTGTCACAGACTTTGGATCCAACCCTAATCGGCCCCACATGGTCCAACTAACGACCACCTTCAGAAGTCCTCGATTGAGTTGGAGTTGAAACCTGCTTTTGCTGGAGTAACTGTCTCTGCTGAAGAAGGCTTTCTACTAGATTTTGGAGGAGCATTGCTGTGAGGATTTGATTGCATTAGTGACGATAACGTTAGCGAGGCCAGGATGCTGGATGACCATCACCACCCCGATTCATCATCCCCAACTCCCCAACACATCCCAAAAGTATTGGATGGAGCTCCACCATCCATCACTCCAGAGGACACAGTTCTTCCACTGCTCCACAGCAGCTCAATAATGGGGGGCTTTATACTCCTCTAGCCCACGCCTGGCATCAAGCAGCATGGAGCCAATAGCTTTATGTGTATGTGCTCTAGAGAGTCCTATTGTATTGGCAGTACTTCTCTACAGGGACTAGACATGCTGTGTGTGTGTGTACATTTGCAGATTGGTTCTTTGTTTCGTACCAATACTGTAACCCTATATAGTATAAAGTACCATTTAATAAAGAACCATGTAGCACAGGTATCCCATCAATCTGAAGAACCATTTAGCTAAGCAGAGAGCCTCTTAAAAATCCACATGTATCTTTGAGTTGCCATAATTCTAACCTGCCACTGTCTTTATTAAAAAAAACCCTTGGAGAACCCTTCTTAAAGAATGTGGTACATTATAGAATGGTGGCCAATGAATCATATACTAGACATTTCAATTAGACAAGTAAACAAATATGTTTGTACATGTGTATGTCACAGAGACCCGGACTTGGTGGCTCAGTGGTTAGAGCTCTGGGCTATTGATGGCAGGGTTGTGGGTTTGAGACCCAGGCTTGGCAAGCTGCTGCTGTTGGGCCCTTGAGCAAGGCCCTTCACCCTTTCTGCTCCCCAGGCTCTGCAGCAATGGCTGCCCACCACTCCAGGCATGTGTGTGTTCACTGCACAGATGGGTTAAAGAAGGAAGCCAAATTCCATTTATGTCACAAATAGTGAATATGCTTTTTATGCATTTTTAAATTTCTCCTATTTGGGATTATTAGGACCTAACAAGTATAGAAACTAAACTTAGTGTTTGTACATGAAGTCATTTTTGCAAAAAAAAACAATGTCCTCATATGAAGCCAAAGGGTCAAAAGTCAAAGAAGCAGAAATCCACATGAGGACGCAGGATCTCAAGAGGTTAAAATAGGCCTACATGATAAAATATGGGTATAGAGACTGTTGCCACGCTCCTATTTTAAAAAAAACATTGAAACATTGTATTTCTACTATTTGTTGCTTAATTACACAAAAAATTAATCTACAGTATCTTTGTTTTTTACTGCGTTTAATGTGAAAAAATAAATATGTCTGTGTGTATGTATTAAAACATTAAAACATTACGACGATTATGAGTAAGGCCTGTTTCACACATACTACATCTGTGTAGTGCGACTGGGTAGTGTGATGTGGAATGTCTTGCTTTTAATTTCAATACTCATGTTAACATAGGCTGTGCAAGCAACACCTCACTGCATCCCGAGAGTTCAGCCAATTTTTAATTATGAAACTGAAATAGAAAAAAAAAAAATAATAATAAAATGCCAAACCCATCATTCTGTGCCATCATCAAGCAATCCTACCTAATAAACCTTTGGTGTTAAAATCATATTTTCTTGAAGCTCTGGGCCAAATCCGGCCCAATCAAGGCATTTACTTAATTAAGTCAGTCATGGAAATGGCTAAAGGGCGTTGTGGCTGTAGTCATCACATGTAAGGTTTGTCATGGCATTTGTAGAAGTCTAGGCCACCTGTGGCCCACATGCAACCTATCATGTCAAATGTTTGTACAGTGTTTCTATTTTTGGCCCAGACTGGCCCAACTGCAGCCAGCTGTGGATCTGTTCCGTTGTGAATCTGTATGTGGACGGGATAAATGAGAAAAGCTTGAAACGATGGCCCGGGCCCAAGTCAGAAACCTGCAAAGGGAAAACAAGTGCAATATTTAAAACAAATCTTTCTTTTTAGTACACAAAATAAAAGTCTGTTATGAATCCACTTGTAAAAAAGCCCACTGTACCACTTTACAGCATAAGAGTTAGTTCAAACGTTACCTCGGCAGAGGTAATCAAAGTAGGAAATGCTGTTGGTTTTCGGGATACAGGACTCTAATGGTGACTAGCATTTAGCTTGAAACAGAAATAAGCAAGATTTTTTCAATGAGACAGAAGATTATTTATTTATTTAATTGTATGCTATTTAATTTAAATGAAATACAATAAAAAAGGGCATCACAACCTACAAAACCTGACAATTAATAGGTGTGATTGAGCAGGAAAAGCACAAAACTGTGCAGGAATCCGGCCCGCCAGGATTCAAATTATGTCAAGTTGAAAAACTGCAAAAATATGAAAATAAAAAATGGATATAAATCTCAAGCTTGTGGCAGTTTTCATTTTCTAGTAAATTCTAACATATTTCTATTACAAACATGGTTCTTCATGGAACCAGAAGTGGTCCTTCTATGGCATCGCTCAAAGAACCCTTTGAAGTACCTTTTATTTTTTTTATAAATTGGATATAAATCTCAAGCTTGTCAGTTTTCATTTCCTAGTAAATTCTAACATATTTCTATTACAAACATGGTTCTTCATGGTACCAGAAGTGGCTCATAATGGTTCTTCATTGAACCAAAAGTGGCTCTTCTATGGCATCGCTCAAAGAACCCTTTGAAGTACCTTTTATTTTTATAAAGGATATAAATCTCAAGCTTGTGTCAGTTTTCATTTCCTAGTAAATCTCAGAACCCTCTAAGAAAGTGTCCATCCCGTTTCTAAGCCACTCCTACACCTTTTTGTAAATACAGGCCCAATAATTAAAGATACTTTCCTTCTTAAGGTTCGAGCTTACAGACAGGTTATGTTGAGGGTTGAGAATTCCATAGATTTATTTACACTGATTTGGTTTCTTATAAGAGTAGCAAAGTGTGTGTGCAAGTGTGTGCTCTGGAGTGTAGGAGTGACTGAAACCGAGCGGTGATAGCTTACATCACAGCCACAGCAACTTCACACTTTAGCTTTGCTATGATAATGAATCGTTAAGAGTGAAATCTCAAGCAGGGTTAGAGGTGAAGGAGATCACGAAGGAAAGTAATGCTGCTTTCACATTTCGTGCTGGATGTGTTGCAGCCTTCGTTTTTGTATGTGACTGAGTAAGCAGACTTACCATGAAGAACTTGAAATCCGTACACAGCGGAAAATAACGCTTGATAACATGGATGACGTGCTGTGTGCTTTATTGAGGGATGACGTGCCGTGCACTTCTAGCCAGAAAAATACATAAGTGGGTCTTTTTTATTATTGAAGCCAAATGCAGTGTTTCTATTATGCATTGAAGCTGGTTACATTTCAGTCACATTTAGCTTTAAACCATGTCAAATTGTTCAGTAATCTCTGATAAACATGTTTATGTGGTTTCTGAAGTTGAATGACTCACCGTATACCATTTCTAAACAATATTTCATCTATATAATTAATTAAAGTAGGCATCCATTGAATAGCATTTGGAATTTGGAGCTTGAGTTGAGTATGTGAGGATTTAGACATGCAAATAGCACCATGCTAGTGCATAAACTGGTGGCAATACGCATTAATTGCTTGTTAGGTTGGTGAGTTAATAAATCCAACATCAGACATCAAACATCTCTTGACCTGACTACATTTGGGGCAAAAGAAAAACATTGTTTATGTGATTTCTGGCCAAGCCACCACTTTAACGCTGTCCTAAGCAGCTCTGCAACGCCAGTAACAGCTAAGTGAGGACCTGTTCGATAGATCTGTTGAACTGTCACTAAAAGCTATGACTCGTACACTTGTCATAGCACACAAGTGGTGTGCAGCCTGGTACCCAATCAGTTATTCAATGAGTCATATGGGAAAGAACCCACAGATAAAGGTTAATCTCCCCATCTCCATATTCTTTCAAAAGGTCATGAACTTGAAAAAGGTCTCAGGTAAAATTCACATCCTGTTTTTATTTTTCATTTCTTCCAAATTTAGCTACAGTCCGTTCTTATTATGAGTTGATATTCCCAGACGTCTGGGCTTGCATCATTATTTGCAATATATGTGTAAGGAGTGTTTAATGGAGAAAGCCAAATGCTGGTTATAGACAGAGCCGATGGCCATTAAAAAGGCTACCGACCGCATTGCTTTGGATCCACGGCCTAAGAATTCAGAATTAGCAGTGGGTCGTATTTGGCCGACTGCTGGTCTTTAATAGTATGAAGCATCTGTACTGAAATCAGTTACTTTGCTGTTAGGTTATGAATTACACTCTGAATACAGGCCATAAAAAGGTCTGTAAGTGTGAAGAACCTTTAAATTGGCAATTTTCTGACATATTTCAATTACAAGCATGGTTCTTCATGGTACCAGAAGTGGCGCTTCATGGTTCTTCATGGAACCAGAAGTGGTTCTTCTTTGGCATCACTCAAAGAACCCTTTGAAGTACCTTTTATTTTTAGGAGGAGCAAAGCCTGAGTTTGTTCATGTTTATGGTTAAGGTTCTGGTTTAACTGACCCTAATAAAGATGATCACTTCTCAGGTCAGGTCTGGTCATCTATAATTGTATAGCCCATTTAACCCATTTAAATCCTACTGTGAGTTAATGAATCAGTTACAAATCCTAAAGAGAAAACTACTGTTTGGCAGTTTGGTTCATCAGATATTGCGGAGTGTCACAGGGTTCTATTTTAGGGCCTATGAAAGTGATGTAAATTATGATAGTAGTAAAGGGTAAAGCTACGGACAGAGTTTAAAGGGTATAAGTGGTTAAAATACACATGTTGACCGCAATGTTCTAAAATAAAACTGAATGAAAGCAAACATTATACACACTAGTAAAAGACAAGAAACAGCAGCTGACAGCTGACAAGACAACAACCAACAAAGACAGAACGGATGACTCTATGAACAAAGGACTTGTCAAAAGAACTCCTGGAAGAACTGAAAAAGGCCTGGTCTGCCATTTTTTATTTATTTTTTGTTCATGATGTCTGTCATGAAACCACAAACACTTATAGCTAATTATGTTTTATTTATTTGAATCCAGTCTTCTATGAGTTGAGTTCTTTTATGATGAGCATTTTTTAGATTGTGTGTTCCAATCATGGCATCTAGCTCTAGATATTTAGAAAACATAAAATGGATAAAAGCATAAAAATGAGCTTGTCAGATGCTGTCAATCAGTTTATACTGGAGGTTTAGGTTTAGGTTGCTCTTAGCACAAACAATCAGTAGCCAGACTTTCAGACAGCATAAACAAGCAACCTGATCTCTTGTCAGAAACTTTCCGATGTATGTTATCAGTGTACAAAACATGCATAGATGCCTACATTGGTGGTCATTTGCAATCAGTTTAAATAAACTGGGATGAAGTCAGTGGTCAGCGAGAGTGTCTACCTGTAAAACTCTATATAACATTAGAATAAACCCAAATAAACATAAAGTCAGTGGTCAGTGAGAGTGTCTACCTGTAATTAACTCTATATAACATTACAATAAACCCAAATAAACATAGTCAGTCGTCAGTGAGTGTGTCTACCTGTAATTAACTCTATATAACATTAGAATAAACCCAAATAAACGAAACATCAGTGGTCAGTGAGAGTATCTACCTTTATATAACCCTATATAACATTAGAATAAACAAAATAAACAAAACATCAGTGGTTAGTGAGAGTGTCTACCTGTAATTAACTCTGTATAACATTAAAGTAAACCCAAATAAACATGAAGTCAGTGGTCAGTGAGAGTGTCTACCTGTAAAACATCTATATAACATTAGAATAAACCCAAATAAACATGAAGTCAGTGGTCAGTGAGAGTGTCTACCTGTAATTAACTCTATATAACATTAGAATAAACCCAATTAAAACATAAAGTCAGTTGTCAGTGAGTGTGTCTACCTGTAATTAACTCTATATAACATTAGAATAAACCCAAATAAAACATAAAGTCAGTGGTCAGTGAGTGTGTCTACCTGTAATTAACTCTATATAACATTAGAATAAACCCAAATAAAACATAAAGTCAGTGGTCAGTGAGTGAGTGAGTCTACCTGTAAAACATCTATATAACATTAAAATAAACCCATATAAACATAAAGTCAGTGGTCAGTGAGAGTGTCTACTTGTAAAATACCTATATAACATTAAAATAAACCCAAATAAGACATAAAGTCAGTGGTCAGTGAGTGTGTATACCTGTAAAACATCTATATAACATTAAAATAAACCCATATAAACATAAAGTCAGTGGTCAGTGAGAGTGTCTACCTGTAAAACTCTATATAACATTAAAATAAACCCAAATAAACATGAAGTCAGTGGTCAGTGAGAGTATCTACCTGTAATTAACTTTATATAACTTTAGTATAAACCCAAATAAACATAAAGTCAGTGGTCAGTGAGAATGTCTACCTGTAATTAACTCTATATAACATTAGAATAAACCCAAATAAACATAAAGTCAGTGGTCAGTGAGGGTGTCTACCTGTAATTAACTCTATATAACATTAGAATAAACCCAAATAAACATAAAGTCAGTGGTCAGTGAGAGTGTCTACCTGTAATTAACTCTATATAACATTAGAATAAACCCAAATAAACATAAAGTCAGTGGTCAGTGAGAGTGTCTACCTGTAATTAACTCTATATAACATCAGAATAAACCCAAATGTACTGAAAGTCAGTGGACCGTTGCCAGAGTGTGCTGTTGGTCAGTACAGTTATTGATATGTGGGCTAGAAGAACACAGACTTGTTTGTGAACCTCAACTTTACTTTTGTTGAAGAAGTAAAGGCCCAGTAAAACGCATCATTTTCTCAGCTGACTTAGATTTTCCACAGTAGTGTGTTTAACCAGTTCGTGCCCTGCTTTACTTACACATGTGAGATTATGCAACATTACCGCTTGATAACTTTCCAGGAAACAGTGCTGTAGGGAATAGTTTACCAGTCTACACTCTTAATTTGTGATGCACCTCAGATAGAGGTTTGTTCTAGCCACAGATGCAAGATTACCAAGAGCTGAAAATAGGACAGTTCTCCTTACTCTACTACATGTTTGTTACAAGATATCAATGCTCTGGAAAGCCAGCGGCAAGTCAGCAAGAATTTTGTCTATTAGACTTTCATAGAATTGTTAGGGGGGTTGGTGAAATGTCCGTGCAAAGTAAAATCTTATGTCCTCTGCAAATTGTACATATTTTACATATTCCCTATATGTTAAATTCAGACAATAAAAATTAATAGTCTAAATGACTAAAAAGGTCTAAAAACCCATATTTAAGCTTGGTTTCTTTATTTATTTTTACTTAGAAAATTGGCAAAATGTATAAAAAGGTCCCAAACTATTATTATTATATCTTGTATTTTTTATTATATTTATTTATTTAGTTTTTTTGCTTCTGGCAGTTGTTTTCTAGCGCCATATTTCATAATGAATTGACCAATTCAATGCTCCTTAATAACTTAAGGATAATAATGTCCAATATATGTCCATTGATATTTAAGAATGCTTTGTGCAAATGTTCTAGATACATGTGAAAGTTTTATTAATCTGAGCAGTAAGTGTTTTTCCCTCAGTAAAACACTGATATTAGCATAAGCGCTAATAATAACACTCCTACAGAAAGTGGTGGTGGAGGTTCTCCATCACTGTGTTCATCATTAGAACATCTCCAAAGTTCTCCTCTCTCATGGAGTCTAGTATTATTTAGCGTTCTCCTCAGATCAACACCTGGTTTGGTGGTAAATCAGGGCTTAATGATGGTAAATCAGGTGAGCTGCTGCTGCTGCTGCTGCTGCTGCTGATGGAGTTGATTGAACACATCCTCCATGCTGTGCTGGCTGGACTGGGGGGCGTCCAGGAGAAACCTGGAGGAACCGAGCTCTGTTCTTCAGACTAGCTCACCGACAAGATCTCACTACTTTCTTTCTTCAGAATGAGAAGCTCTTGTTTCTCCTTCTTACTGGATTTATCTTCATCTGCGTTATCTGTTCTGATGTAATATGGTGTAAATGCATCTCAGGATATAAAAAGTATGAAATTTGATATGTATGATATATTATATGGGATGGCAGTGTTGTTGATGGCGTGACAGTATTTACAACAGGTGTGATGACACGTAGGCTACTCCTTCACTACTCTCCACATGCTCTTTGTGACACATACTCCTCATCATCTTTATACGTAGAAAATAAAAGCAGTCAGAGTTCCTTTAAACCAAACATGTACAGTAAACAGCATTGTGTCACAAAGCCCCTGCACACCCGCACACCCTGTGCTAAAATGACATGACGGGCCAGAACACCATATCTGGGAAATCGTCAAAAATCCCCCCACCTCAGGCACAGCCCTGCTGGTTTGAGGTAAGAGAAGAAAGAGGGGGAAATAAGTTACATATGATACACGTGTCTGTGTGAGTGTGAGTGTGTGTGTGTGTGTGTGTGTGTGCATGTAGGTGTATATATGTGTGAGTGTATATGTGTGTGTGTTTATGTGTGTGTGAAATGTGGGTTTCAGGTAATGCTCAGAGAAGCTTGAGGTCAATGAATTTTAGATTAGATGCTTAGATTGGCAAAATGAAGAAATACCCTGTAAACACTTTTATAAAAGCCCACACAGGCACATTATTTACACAATATGCCTTTAGAATAGATGCAATGAAGCATACAGAGCACTTCATAATGTTTAGAAAATATACTAAATATATCTTTTTTGCTTATTATTGCTTATTAAGCCCCTCCCTCTGCTCCATGGTTTAAAATTCCAATACCAATCATACCAACCAGACTTTAATTTAACCCCTTAAACAGCCTATGTTCCACTGGTGGGCTGAAAGTGTTATTTTAACAATAACTTCTATTACCAGAGAATAGCCCCACCAGTTTGGACAGAAGCCCCTGTAGTTACTGAGTAATACACCTTAGTGTGTGATAAGCCTTGGACTGTTTAGTAGTTATGGATATTTGCATATATTTTGGTTCCACCATGTTGAAAAAACAGTGTTTTTTGAATAGCCGCCCTCATTTCAGGGTAAATTAACCCCTTAAACAGAGTACAGCCCGGGCTGAAAGTGTACAAACTTCTATTACCAGAGAATAGCCCCACCTTCTTTGGGCAGAAGCCCCTGTAGTTACTGAGTAATACACCTTAGTGTGTGATAAGCCTTGCTGTGTTAAGAGGTGAAATCAGTCATCTTTAGTACTATGTTGGATATTTCTTGCCTGCAAAGACGTCTTGAAGTCTGCGACTCATAGACATCCCCAGCTTCTGAATATCTTCTCCGGTGATACTTTGCCAAGCCTCTAAAGCAGCTGTCTTTAGTTCTTGCTTGTTTCAGGGCCTTGTTCCCTTCAGGCTTCTCTCCAGCTTATGGAAAGCATGCTCAACTGAATGTAAACCGAGTGGCTGGCAAGAACCTCCTATTATTTTACATTGGGAAATAGGTGTGCTGCCTAAGCAGTGTGTTTGGGATCATTACCTTGCTGTAGGATGAAGATCTGGACGAAAGGTTTGGAGGCATTTACTGGAACTTTAGCTAATAATATGTTTCCATGCTTCTCAGAACTTCTCATTGTGCTACTGCCTTCAGCAGTTACATCATCAATGAAGATAAGTGCACCAGTACCTGTGGCAGCCACACATGCCCAAGCCACGTCACCCCACCATCGTGTTTCACAGGTCCGGTGGTATGCGTAGGATCATGGGCAGTCCACAGTTTGCTCTTGTCATCACGCTGATACAGGTTAATCATGCTCTCATCTGACGGTAATCTGGCCATTCTGTTTAGTGGTATGGATCTTGTAGCCTCTGTATTTCTGTTAATGAAGTCAGATGCAGATGGTAGTCTGCCTCCTGACCTGTCTGTTTCTGATCTGTCGATTGTGGAGATCTTCCTTGGCCTACCAGTCTCTTTGCAATCCATTAACTCGCCAGTGCAGTCTTTCTTTTGAATGATATTTCATTCAGTTGATTTGGGTAAATGTACCAAACATTTTGGTGCCCTGAAATGAGGGGTACTGTGTAAAAAAGTGTGGGAATTTTAACATGGTGAAATGGCGATGTATGAAAATATCCTTAAATGAAAGTCTGGAAACAGTACTTGTTGTCACAAACATTATGGAGGTCACTGTTGATACAGTCAAATTAATAATTTCTTAATTTGGGAAAAATCAGAGGACAAAGTTTATTTCTAGAAATGTTCAAATGCAATTAAAAAAAAGTTCAAAAAAGTCCTCAAATTGTCTTTTAAGAAAGTCTTCATGATTCTTAAGATTTAAGAACTACCTCCAACTTCAACCTATTTAAGACTATTTAGGATTCACAAAAGCTTTAAGGAAGAGAAAATTCAAAAATTCAACTAACTGGAACCCGCAGTGGTTCCTGGTTTATTTCCCAGCTAGTATAACTTAGGAACAACTCCAAACAGTTCTCCAAAAAATGTATGCATCCAGTTTGTTGTAAATGTTTTAAGATACACTTTTACATTTTCCATTATTCAGTTTAGACTGTGCAGGATGGCAAATGGAAGAAAAACAGAATCAAACTAAGCATCTAACTAAACATTTCATTAAACAAGAACTATAGATGACAGTGGAAGAAACGGCCAACAGGAAAAATTCCTCCTTGGAAACTGTGAGAACTGTGGCTGATGCTGGAAACCCATTATTGTCCTTATGTAAGTACTAACAGTGCTATAAGAACAATCTCCACTTTTTAATCCTGTAATATTAGAAATGAATTCTAGTAATTCAACTAGTTTAACAATGGATCATCACAGACTAGCGTGGGGCCACTGTAAAAAAATATTAATATATATATATATATATATATATATATATATATATATATATATATATATATATATATATATATATATTTCAGACATTTTATTATCAATATTTCTTAAAATTGTTCCTTGAAGGAAAGTTGAGAAATTGCCTTTTTTGAAGAATAACAATGTATCTTTAACTTTAATCTTAGATATGAAGTTAGCTTTGGAATGATTAACCATTGCTCAGATAAACTCATTGACAGATAAAACCATTACTATTAAATTACTGTTATTTGTATTTAAATAAACATGCTTTACTTTGGGCTCAGGTAACTTTAAATTCTTAATTTTTCGGATGCCAAAACATCTGTCATTGCTGTCAGAAACAACTTTTAATAGAAATGTTTGTGTAAAATGTTACATGTAATTTTGGACCATTTCTACTGGTCCATTTGTTAGGGCATTTTTAGACAATGCAATACTCAGTAGGTCCGAGCTCAAACACTTGCTGTAATTTCATAGCTTTGGCTTTTCAGTATATTTTAAGCAGAATGGTCCAGCACTGGCCAGATAGACTTGACTGAGTGAAGATTTGACCAGAAAAACAGTGGTTGCCAGGTTTTTCACCCCTCAGCATTAAATTCAGCACCTGTAGAGGTTTTTGTGAGCTTCCACGTCTTCATGCTCATTCTTTGAGTGCACCTCATGCTAAAAGGAGAAACTGCAGGGAGAAGAACAGTGCTGCTATTTAAACTACTAGCAGGACCTAGCTGTGCTGCTAGCCGCCTCTGATTTCCAGTAGGTTTTGTTTCCTGTAAAAGCAGCCCACTGCCTGTCCTGCTTCTTATTTTTGGGAGGTAAAAATAGCCTAAGGGAGAAGTGTGGACGAGAAGCTCCCAATAGGAGGGTTACTTTCGCTGGCTTCGCATCATACTCATGTCGAGCGAAGCAGAAGTGCTACCTGAGGCACTTGAAAACAGGTAGATCTTTCAGATTCACTTCACAATGAGCGACTGTCTCTACACAGTAAGACTAAAAATACTGGCCAACGGTGGCAGGAGCCATAGCCTTTTAAGAGGCCGAACAGACGTCCTGGTCCTAACATAGTAATTGAAAAACGGAAATGACCGCAGTTACCTGTGGACTATAGTAAACTTGAGCAATGATCAACTGACAGGCCGTCATGAGCATCTCAAGGCTTTATGGCCTATCATGTTATAAACCATCTACCATCTTAAGGCTTCATGGATAACCTAGCTATAAACACAGGTGCAGGTAGAGACGGCACAATCATATCCGAATCAGGTCCAGTCCTGTACTGAATCTATCCTTCAGTAGCCACACACTCTCACTGTGTTTGAGAAGTTAGGGTAGACCAGCTGCCCATCCTCCTGCCACTGCTACCTGCCTAATGACAATGCCACTATTATTATTACAACCATTAACCATCATTACTCTCATTACTCTCACCATCACCACTAAAATTATATTAGTTATACTATATTATGATGATATCAGCAATCCTGAGCAGTCGATCAGTCTTACATGGTGATACGGTGACTTTTATCAATCATTTATTAATAGTCCTGATCAGAGGAGGATAGATGGGTCACCCTGGTGAGTCTTGGTTCCTCCCAAGGTTTCTTCCTCCAGCAGCTGAGGGAGCTTTTCCTTGACAGTGTCATGGTAGTTTTAGGTTTTATATCTTGTTGATCTGATTCCAGTAAACCTGCTTTGTGACAATCCCAGTTGTAAAAAGTGCTATACAAATAAATTTGATTGGATTTGATTAGATGTTCATCTTAAGTGACGAGTTTCAATTAAAAACAGCTCAGTAGTTTTTAAAGAATGAAAATGTGAATATCTGTATTGGTAAAGAAGAAGGAACTCATGCCCGGTCTAACTGTGCTACTGAAGAGGTTTGTGAGTGATGCCTTAGAAAAAACACGTGTGCTAATCATGGTAAATTGATAAAGAACCTTTACATAAAGGTGAAGATTTTAAAAATCTTTAATAAAGGTTCTCACACTTAGAGGTGATTCCCTATGAAAGCACTAGTAGTTCTTCTATGGCATTGCGTAGTGTAGTTTAAGATAAATCAAAATAAGGGAAATCGTCTAATGCTAATGTTACACTGTTAGGGGGTAAAAGGGTTTTGTGTAGAACATTTTAATTAAAAGGGTTCTTCAACAATAACTATGGTTCTATATAAAATCACAGCAACTTTGAAAAAAAAAATTGCTAGTTGAATGATAGTTTTTTGTCTGGCAAAAAAAAAAAAAAAAAATATTTATATATATATATATATAATATATATATTTGCATTGTACTTTTGTAGATGTTAAGTAAAACAACCCTTTTTAAGTATATATATATATAGAATAACATATAACTACAGCTGTATATTTGTGTATTTTAGTATATATATATATATATATATATATATATATATATATATATATATATACTTAAAAAGGGTTGTTTTACTTAACATCTACAAAAGTACAATGCAAATATATATATATACTTTTAAAAAGGGTTGTTTAAACATGGCAATGGCTCTCTGAATTGTTACATTTACATTTAAGGCATTTAGCAGAAGCTCTTATCCAGAGTGCTTTGCTCTTTACCCAAGAATAACCAAAGGCCAAAAATTCTAAGATACCTCTAAGTTTAGACTCTACTAAACACAAGTCAGTAAACTGACCACCCTACTACGTTAGACATAGTCTACATTAGTATGACTAAAGAACCCCTTCAGTAAGGGTGTATAAAAACAGACTCTAGTCTTGTTTTCCTTCTTATCAACTTATCAAAACATTACAGAGACATCAGAATCGCTCTATACTGCCTTTGACAAACCTGAGTCTCTGCCTGCGAATGCTGGGGTATCAGTTCTGTCTCTAAGTCTATTTTTATCAAGAACACTGTTCTAGGATCAGGTGTGTTGACTAGTGGAAGTGTGTTCAAGGTAAAACAGACAGTTCCCTTCAGGAGTTCACTGCAGGCCAGACTCAATAAATAGGTTTCTAGACTATTTTGAGCTTGTTGTTGAGTTCTCTACATTGGCTGAAAGGTTTCCATAGAAAGCTCTGTAAAAAAGCAGCACTCGGTTCGAGAGGAATTGGAAATGTCTGTGTGTCATGAGAAGATTTACAACTCACATTTATCCATACTCGTTTACCAGAAATAAACCACACTAGCAGTTTGTTTATGTTGTTAGATGATGTAAAGTGTCCTTTTGAAACTTTTTGTATACTGCATTTATTTAACAATACCGCTAAAAATGATAGATTGATAATAATATATTAATTTCTAATATTAATTATTATAAAACATAAATCTTACATAATTAACATCATGTAAATATCTTACGATAATTAATAATAGATATTTTAAACTAACTACTGCCTATTTAACAGGATTTTTCATTATTCAGGATTTATCATATTTAGTCTGCAAACTGTTTTGAATATTTAAAAAGAAATAAATGTATGTAATGTATGTAATGCAGATAGTGTTGTATTTTGTAAGACATTATGCTTAATACATGCTATATTTCATTTGACATTCTTAACTTAACTCTTAACTAAGTATTTTGACCAGTGAAAGTGCCTCATTTCTTTATTTTCATTTATTTATTTATTAAACTGTATCTATTTAGAGCACATGATGTCAGACAAAATACATTAAATAAACTTAGAAAGTACACACACCAATATCCCAATAAGAAACAACATTTTTGCAACACTGTACAAACTAAAATTCAATTAAACTTAAAGTTAATCCGTATTTAAACGCATAATATTTGATTCAAATAAAACAAAAATAACTTAACTTGAGGCTACAAGAATTTATCAACATTCTTATTTTGAGATAACTCAAACAATCTGTAAATTATTGTATAAAATGTCAGGCTGACCCAGTGTGTATTTTGAAGCCTTACTTTATCTTAACCTTTCTTGTTTTGGAGCTATAAAGATATCAATGTTTATGAAAACCTCAGTTTTTTTAATTGTATGTATATCATACGCCTGCTTGCATTCTACTCTATTTGAATTATCATCTTAATGATCAATTAATTCCCCATTTATCAATGATGTTTAACTACAGTTATGCAACATTTATCAACAGCAAGGTTGACAAAACTCAATTTGAAAACTTGTATCCAGAGTCCAGGGTTTCTATGGTAATCTGAATTGATTTTGGTTCTGGACTGAATTAGCTTCCAAAACAAGGATGAGGTCCAGAATGCAGGATGCAGGATGGAGGCTAATCCAAAAGCAAAAGTCTCTTCTGAAATCTTAAAGTGAACGATTCTCAACTACAGGGATGATGTTAAAAAGGGTTTGCTGCTGACCTCTAGTGGTGGTACCATAAAATGATCTTTTTCGCAACTGTCTCTAACTGTATAACTGGTTGAATTAACCATCTTTATTTTTGTTTTATTTTATTTTTGTTTTATTATATTTATTCTTGATTGGTCATATTTTGGTCTGTATGTTGTCTGAGCTCAATTCAAAAGAAAATTTACAACCTAACCATATAGATAAAAGTACATTTCTATTATTGGATTTATCATATTAAGGAATTCCTGAATTTAACAAAAGAGCAGAGAGTTATTTGTGAAACTTTATTGGAAATAAAAAAGGATTAAATATGAAATGTAACATAATAATACTACTACTACCACTAATAATAGTAATAATAAATACTGTTTGTGGAGCACTAATGATGAAGCTACACAGTATACTTTACTACAAAATTGAAAAAAAAAATGTATTCAAATTTCACTCAACAATTTTAGCAATATTTGCAAATATAAACATTTCTAGCAAATTACTAAATTACTACAAACTACTAAACCTACTACTACTGTTACTACAACTACTACTACAACTACTACTACTACTACTGTTACTACTACTGCTACTGCTACTGCTGCTATTACTACTACTACTACTACAACTACTACAACTACAACAACAACAACAACAACTACTACTAGTACTACTACTGCTACTACTAAATATAATAATAATAAATACTGTTTATTTGTCGATCACTAATGATAAAACTACACAGTAAACTTTAGTACAAGATTGAAAGGAAATGTATTTGTGTTTGTTTAACAAATTTCACTCAACAATTTTAGCAATATTAGCAAATATTAGCAGATTTCTAGCACATTTTAGTAGTCTAAATAGATGCACAATTTCAATTTGCAGACCTAACTTGAAATTAATTAAAAAATCATCAATGTTGTTATTTTATACATTGTTTTACAGTGTAGCAGCTTAAAATCACTCAGAAAAGTTAGAACAGTGCTGTGAGCTTCTCAAGTCATTTTATTATGTTCTGCTTGTGCAGATTTTGATCGAATCAGCCAAACGTCTCTATTCTGAGTTTATAGAAAGTCTGTCAAAATGCAGAGATCAGTTTATGTTCAGTGACAGTGATCTGATCATGTCAGCTACATCAGCATCTCTGTCTCTCTCTCTGGCTCTCTCCCTGTCTCTCTCTCCAGATTCAAGAGCCAAACTGTATTGGCATGACTTGGCATGAGCACAATATTGCCAATTCTAAAATATAATATAATATAATATATATATATATATATATATATATATATATATATATAT
This sequence comes from Salminus brasiliensis, assembly GCF_030463535.1. Taxonomy (NCBI): domain Eukaryota; kingdom Metazoa; phylum Chordata; class Actinopteri; order Characiformes; family Bryconidae; genus Salminus; species Salminus brasiliensis. The sequence continues at coordinate 6,197,155 of NC_132886.1, forward strand.
ATATATATATATATGTGTATTACTGACAACACAAGACAACCATATTCACTATTAGTTTTGGACACAGATGGAATTTGGCCTCTGCCTTTAACCCATCTGTGCAGTGAACACACACACACACACACACACACACACACACACACACTAGTGATCAAACACACACAGTGACAGTGAACCCATGTGTCTGGAGCGGTGGACAGCCATCGCTGCAGCGCCTGAGTAGCAGGGAGGGTAAAGGGCCTTGCTCAAGGGCCCAACAGTGGCAGCTTGCCAAGCCCGGCTATCGAACCCACAACCCTGTCATCAACAGCTCAGCGCTCTAACCGTGGAGACATCACTGCCTGAATAAGACAAAAAATATAGAATGAGAGTACATATTAGTGAGATGTGTGTAGTCCACTATCTCTAAGGCAGCGATATGCTGATACTGTGCAGTGAGGGGGCTTTTGGGCCATTTTTATATATGTCATAATTTATTATTCTAAAAATCTGTCTGTGAAAACTTCTCAGGTTGGTTTAAGTTTTTTGCAGTGATGGAAAAATCTCTCTCCCTCTCTCTCCTCTCTTAATAAACACAGTCCAGGGGGGCTTCCGTAGAGCAAGACTCTACAAAGCAAGAAAAGAGAAGCAAATGTCCGAGTTTCTAAGAAGGCTGTGATTTTAGGAGCTGGACAGGGCAGAAAACAGGAAGCCTCTGAGTGACAGGATTTGCTCTGAGGTCTGCATTCACAGTGTGTATGTGCAGTGTAAGGACCAGTGTGTGTGTGTGTGTGTGTGTGTGCCAGTAAAAAAGGGGTTGACATTGGTCTTGCTGGGTGGTTCGCGTATCGCTTTCAGTTGACAGCTCTATGGGTGGTCTGCAGCAGCGGCTAAATGAAGAAACATTGTACACACTCCGTCTCCCCTAAAACCTGACATCTGCTCGTGCCTCTCATGTGTTTAACTTTTAGGTTAAGCAAATGAACCAGCAAGATCAAGGAGAACGGATACATCATCTATAAAAGAGGACAAACTCCCCCTCTGTTTCTGTCCCAGGACACGGAGGACTGATCTAGAACCTGGAGGAAAAAAAAAAAAAAAGGTCAGAAGAGTCTCTGTCTAAGAATAGGAACAGAACCGGAATGTTTGGGAGGACTGTCTCACCTACACCGGACAATAACTGGACAATGAAGAAGCATAAGCAGACACTTCTGGAAGAGCTGAGGGGAGTCCAATTTTAACCCAGCCTGTCCACCGCTTGCAGAAATGTCGCTGTCACTCAACGTGATGGGCAGCAGGCCAGGACATTTTCAATTTCAGGAACTGGAGGTAAAACAATAAACAAAAGCTGCTTATTCCCGGATTCCTGACGGAAAAAAAGACCACAGACAACAGACCCCCATACACGTCTGAGACTTGGTCTGTCTCTAACTCTCGCTCTGTCTCTGAGGGGATAGTCTGACATCGCATTTGATCATATGATATTCTCATTTTCCGTGAATGTAATCTGTGCAAATGAAATTAGTGAGTGGTCAAAAACCCGCTGGTCACTTTTGATTTACTTACGGTGTGAACCAGACTTCTAGAGATAAACTGGGAATCCTGGGGAATAACTGTTGAGCTAATGCATTAGCATGCTAAGTCAGTGCTTGATTGGGCCAGACTATGATTTATTTCTGAATGTTGCAAATGTTTTTCACAATCATATTTATAGATAGTCCTAAATACTCTCATGGAAAACTAGCTAGCCAAATAGCAATAGCTAAAAACCTCACTAGCTTACTAGCTAGCACAAGGTGGTTCAGAAAAGTGATTAGACACCATCTTACAGGTTTGAATGATTCAGCCAACCAAGAACTTCTGTAGGCAGCATTTAGTTGGATCAGGTGGGGTGGATTAGGGTTGATCCAAAATCTGTAGTAAAGTAGCTCTTCAAGAGCGGGGTTGGAGACACCAAGATAGCATATCTCGCTTGCTTCAAGCTTACTTCACTGACCGAAAGATCCTCCAAATGGTTGGTGTGGCGCAACAGATAACACCACTACCTGCCACTAAGTTACCACAAACGTGGGAGGCTGGGGTTCGATTCCTGGTCTGGATGACTTTGCTGCGCTACACCAATAAGAGTCCTTGGGCAAGACTCCTAACACTACATTGGCCCTCCTCTGTAATACGAGTAACCTTGTAAGTCGCTCTGGATAAGAGCGTCAGCTAAATGCCATAAATGTAAATGTAAATGTAATGGCCCAACCAATCAGAACTTGCTTCAACAAACTGCTCAAATGAAGAGCATGACTTACGTTAAATGGATACGACTTATGTTCCCAACAGATTATTTACAGATGCTTAAACTGCTACCAAACTGTCTATTGAAACAGGCTTAAGGTCATTAGGTTGGAATTAGGTTTTGATTTTGGGTTGAATGCTAAGATTTGATGATTAGATTAGATTAGATTAGAATTAGGGTAAGATTTAATACAATCTATTATATTTCATTTAGAGTTTAGTTGTATGTAACAGATATTCAGGTGAAGTTGAATTAATTATAAGCTGATCATCTATGAAAGGTCTATAGGGGACTAAAAGAAATGTAAATAATATATATATATATATATATATATATATATATATATATATATATATATATATATATATATATATATATATAATAAACAATTAAGTTAAAGTTTGATTCTTTAAATAGTGTTTGTATATATACATATGTTTGTACTAAATAGAACATATTTGAGTTGGACCTTTCACAAACACTGGGCATAGCCAACACAACAATCTGGAAAGTTCTGAAAAAGAAAGAAACCACTGGCGTAGCAACAACCAGACATTGTACAAATCTACCAAGGGAAACAACAGCAGATGGGGACCAAAACATTGTGAGAACTTTGAAGAACATTGGGAAAAAACAATTCAACAACTTGGGATGTTGTGAAAAAGAAAGAAACCACTGTGGGGTTGCAATGTATAAGATTTTTTTTATGATATGATAATTGTTTCCGAAAAGATCGCAATTTTATGGTATCATGGTGTACAGTATTTCACAATTCTTCCTCTTGTTGTTTTGCTTCTTCGTCTTCTTCTTATTATTTAATGTATTTAAAGTTTTCTGAAAACATAATAAATAAAGCTGCTTGTTTGTTTCCAGGTAATGATTATTTTAATTATGGATTAATCTGCTGATTATTTCCTCCATTAATTGATTGATTTGTTTGATTGATTGAGTAATAGTAATAGAACATAAATAGTTGAAAGAGAACCAACAAGCAAAGTCAGCATCCGAAAGCCTGTTGGAAAGTATCTCAGGAGGCTCCTCATGAAATTGCTTTAGAGAATCACAACAGTGAGTAAAACTGCATCATTAGCTTTAGCATCTGTAGCTAATTGATCATAAAACACAATATCAAACCAGCAAGTCCACAGTTATCTTTCTTTCAAAGAATAAACAGATTAGCCAGTGTGACCCTAAGCGTTGCACGGTCCAAGTCCCTTTGATTAGCAAATGAAAAAGACCCAAGTCATGTGACCAAGTGTATTTAGCTGACTCAAATTTCTCTTTAAACCTTGGACTCCTTTAAGCAACTGTCTAAACTGTCGGAAAACAAAGGCTGTCGATGTCCACAAGTCAGTGGAAGGCTAGACAGAAGACTGGTATTAAGAAATGGCAGTATAGGGGAACTGTAGAGGTGAAGATAAGGTCTGGAGGACCAAGAAAACCCCCTAAAAAATTTACCTGCTCATAGCTAGACCCCTTATAACTGCCAAGAACCTGCAGAAAGGTTTAGCTTAATCAGGAGGTGGGGTGGTGCACGATTCCACTGTGCAGCATTACTTGATCAAATGTGATATTTGTGGATGAATAACAAGGATACCTTCTGTGGACCAACAAAGTCAAGATAAACTCTTTGACCACAATCAGAAAAGGTACTTTTCTGGAGAAAAAGGGACCTATTTCTAATAAAGATTACACTGTGACCCCAGCTGTGAAGCATGGGGTCGGATTTATCAATGGCATTGTCAGTATTGCACAGGTAGAGCTTCTGGATTTGGAAAAGTACCAGCAAATCCTGGATGCAAGTGTCCAATGATCCAAACATACCTCAAATGGACCACCTGAAGACCCAAACTGAAGCTTTTGGAAGGCCCTCACAGTCCCCTGACCTAAACGTCATATAGCATTATGGACCACCTGAAACAAGCTGTGCAGCAAGATGACCCAAGAACATCTCAGCACTAGAGAACTTCTTCTTCTCACTAAAAATAAAGAGTATGTGTTACTAAGTCATGTTGCCAAGGGTGCCCAAACTTCCGCATTCAGCTGTACGTCTGAATGCGTACCTACACACGCACAAACGCACCCGCTGGAGCTCTGGCCTTCATCAGTGTAGCTTATTGTGGTGGTGCAGTGCAGGTCCAGCTGGAAGCTGTCTGAGTGTCTATAATCCATTATCAGGCCAAATGGACGCTCTCCCCGAGAGCCCTCCAAATCCAAACAAGCTGCACACACTGCAATCTCTCACACAGTGAGTCAGCAAGAATGCCCGGCTGGTCCACACGCCAGCGCCAAATGCAGCAAAGTCCGCAGAACTCGGAGATCTAACAGAATCCTAAGTACGTTAGAGATGTTTCAAAGTGGAAGATCCAGTGGAAGCACCTTTCTCTCAGCTCAAAGGAGTAGTTCACCAAATAATTCAAATTTGCACAGTTTCCCCTCCCTTATTCCAAATATATGCTGATCAATCAGTCAAGACATGCCTGATCCCTTAAGTGTGCTTCTTTAGCTTTATACTGTAGCTAAGACCAGAAAATGTCCATTCTTTACAACTGGACTATTTATCTGACCTTCTGATTCATTATTTAAAAAGAATGATTTAAATAGCCTTTTGCATATAGGACTTTTATGCTGTAATATAATTGATCAGAAATCAAACACAAAACTGCAGACAAACTAAAATATATAAAACAGAATTTGTTAACCACTTCTTCTCATTGCCTTTAATATGTTACTCGAGTAATGTGAAACTTTAAAATCGTTGAAATATGAAATATGTATCTGTATATGTATATGTATGTATAAAACATATATGTATATATGTTTTACTTATATATATATATAATTTAGTTAGTAAGGCATTTTGCCATGGCCTAAAGTTTGGCATGGCACTTGAAGGTCTCTGGTTCAATCCCAATGACCGGTATCTATATAATGATAATAATTAAATGTTAAAAAGATATTATATAATTAAATATAATTATCACACTGATGTTACAGAGCTTGTATTTTTACCCAGTGGTCCACTTATGATGTTTATGTGCAGTCATAATTAATTAATAATTAATAGTAATTTATTTTGGGGGCATTACAGGGTTTTTTTGGGACATTTTTAGTCATGGCCTAAAGTTTGGCCTGGGACTCAAAGGTCTCTGGTTCCATCCCTATGATCGGTATCCATATATCTATTATATATATATATATATATATTGAGAGATTGTTTAAATCGGAATGTTTTCGTGGTTTCATCTGACGTTACGCAGACAATTTTCACATTGTTATAATGTGTGTGTGAGTAAATCTGCATTTTCTGCCTTCATTTCTGCAGCGTGCCCATTCCCCTGCTGTCCCAGCCGACACAGCAGAGCTCCGTAATGGTATCAAACACAAAATCACGCTAGATATATTTAGATAGATATATTTATATATATGCCTATAAATATATCTATCTATCTATCTATCTATCTATCTATGTATATATATATATATATATATATATATATATATATATATAGACAATTTTAGCCATGACCTAAATGTTAAAGAAGCAGGCTTGGGACCTGAATGACCCTATGACCTTGAGTAATGCCATGAACCCATTTTTATATAAAGTGTCTGCCCACTTCTCTGGACATGTGTTCACTGCCAAGAATCCACAGTTGAGTTCTGTTGTGCTGCTGTGCATTGGCGATAAAGCTGTGCTGAATTCTGTCTTTTGTATCATAATTTTTTTTTTACTGTACTGTACTCTGACTGGCTGCCCATATTGTGAACCTTCTTTAAAAAACAGTCAGAATGGGCAGAGCTAAACTGCTGTGTGTTAAATTAGGGTCCATACACTATTTGTCTAATGTTTGTGGACACCACCTTTTAATGAATGCATTAAGCTCCTTTAGGTTGGAGGCATTGCTGACACAGATGTGCAAATGCACACATGCAGCTTGGCTATCTCTGTAGAGAAGTACTGCCAGTAGAATAGGACTCTCTGTAGCAGATAAAGATGAACCTATCGGCACCATGCTTCCTAATGCCAGGCGTGGGCTAAAGAGTGGTATAAAGCCCCCCAGTATTGAGCTGTGGAGCAGTGGAAGAACTGTGTTCTCTGGAATGATGGATGGCGGAGTTGGGGATGATGAGGGATGGTGATTATCCAACATTCTGACCTCACTAATTATCTTGTCGCTCAAAGCAAGCAGATCCTCACAGCTATGTTCCTGCAAAATCTAGTAGAAAGCCAATAAACCAATATAAGAGAAGGCAAATACTAAACAGCTAACTACCGTATATCATACATAACAATAATTTACATAAATTACATACAGGTGCACAATTCCCAGCATGCATGGGCAGGACATGTTCACACTGTAACTACAGATACACTGAATACGTAACTGCTGTAGATCAGAACAGAGGGGTCCTGGTTCACGGCGGCTCTGGATGAGTAGAGCTGTTTTTATTAAATGAAATAAGACTGTCCTATAAATTCAGGCCTGCTCTTAACTACAGTACTTAATACCATCACCCACATTCCTCATAAGCGGAGGAGTTCAGATATAAACTTCCCGTTAAACCCGTCAGTAAACATGAGCGCTGAGCGGCTGTAAATCTGACCGCTGGCTCTGAGGGGCCTCCACGATTTGTGGCCTGCCCGAGACGCAGCCAGCGCTGACCCGCTGCTGATCAGCGCTACAGAAAACCTCACAGCAGCCTCTCTTGTGCGTCACACACACTCTAACACACACACACACACACACACACACACACACACACATACACTCTAACACACACAAACACACACACACACACACACACATACACTCTAATACACACAAACACACACACACACACACACTCTTATCAGTCCTCTCCCTCTCTCTCTTGTCCTCTCTTTCTCCTCCTCTCTCCTTTGCTCATTCTTTCTCTCTCTCTTTCTCTCTCTCTCTCTCTCTCTCTCTCTCTGTCTCTCTCTCTCTCTCTCTCTCTCTCTCTCTCTCTCTCTCTATCTTTCTCCTTCTGTCTCCCTTTCTCTCTCTCTCTCTCTCTCTCTTTCTCTCTCTCTCTCTCTCTCTCTTTCTCTTTCTCTCTCTCTCTCTCTGTCTCTCTCTCTCTCTCTCTCTCTCTCTCTCTCTCTCTCTCTCTCTCTCTTTCTCTCTCTCTCTCTCTGTCTCTCTCTCTCTCTCTCTCTCTCTCTCTCTCTCTCTCTCCCTTTCTGTCTCTCTCTCCACACTCTTTCCCTCACTGCCATCCATCTCACTCGTTAAGCAGTCAGGGTGAAACAGGGGTGAGATGGTGGCTGTAGGGCGATTGACCTTTTTGACCTTTGGCTTGACCTTACCTGACCTCTTGTCAGTACGTGCCGCTCAGTTATTAACTGCTCTCTGGACTGGAGCTTTTGGGAACGGAGGGAAGTCCCTCTTCTGAGTGGACGCAGTACAGGCCATCATTCTCAGTTCTTCTCAAAGCTGGATAAGATGATGAACTCACAGTAAAACCTTAAAAACCAAAGCACCCTAAGTGCACCAGTAACATGAAATGATCTTTTAAACAAAGCCAGACAAACTAGAAAACAGTGAGTTCTCCAAAGAACCATGTCCAAAGAGCTGTGTAAAGAGAAAGCAGATAACAGCATTTTCTAAATAGTGGTTCTTCTGGGGCTCCCAGTGTAGTAAGGCGCTGTCACTGTTACTAAAGGACCGCTAGTTTGAATCCAGTCATGCTGCTAGCCATCGGCAGCCGGGGTGGGTAGATGGCACAATTGGCCTTGCTCTCTCCAGGGTGGGTAGATAGATGGCACTGTCTCCCTTCACCCTCTGTCTGCTGGCCTGGACTGCATTGGTCGCCTGGTTGCAGTTCGGAAAAAGAGGCTGGATGGCTGGATGCATGTGTCAGAGGAGGCCCTCCCAGTGTTGGAAGCATTGCATGAGATCTGGGTTGGGTAATTAACAATACAGTTGCATTACAGAACCAGAAGTCAATCCTTTTTGGCCCTTTTTGTGAATTTGTTGTTATGTGAGAATTGGTATTGTTCGCTCCTGGACTCCACCTATAGGTGCAGAGTGTAATTCACTTTTACTCCACTGCAGTAAATACAAATCCCGTTTTGAACGCCCTCTCACGGACAGCTGAGAGCTCCAGAAGCTTGATCTGAAGGTAGAGAAGCATGTGGGCTGAGGCGGTAGAGTAATACTACAGGATTTTACACTAATATGACTCTATGGGTTACGCAGCGTTACACAGCAGGAGTTCTGGAGAGAGGTTCTCCTCCTGCAGCTCCACCACCAAAGCTCCATATAGTGCAGTAGCAGCAGTGTTCCGGCCCGGAGTGGGAATGACGGAGACGCTGTTCTCCCCCTGTTCCAGTCAGTGGAAGCTGCTGATTTAAGCTGAAATGAGAATATCTCCTTCCAACATGTCTAAGATTTGTCATTTTTGTCTTCTCTCCAAAAATGTTCTACGATCGATTCTCTCGAATATGAAGCAAAACAAAAAGTTGCAATCTGAATAAAAAACCCTGTTCCTGGACAAATCTGGCAGTGAGAGCACATCCTCAGGCCTGCAGGCATTGTTCTTCAAGAAATCGGATTTTTTTAAAAAGCCCACGCCGCTGCGATAAGAGTATTTGGATGCTTGTGTTTATGCTTGGGCCTCCGAACGAACAATGAAAACAATGAGTCTGCGTTCGCATCAGGAAAGCAATAACTGGAGTATGATTGTAATAAAATTTGTCTGAATGAGTGATTGGGAGAGACCCACTGGCACGGTCCATTCCCTGTAAACAGATGGCTGAGATAAGGCTAGCGATTATTTGGGCTACCTGGTCGAGGTGCAGCCCAGTTTAAGTGTGTGTGTGTGAAAGAGAGAGCGAGTGTGTGCGTCGTGTTTTTGTCCAGAATCTGTGAGAACTCCTCAGAGGATGCGTTCTCTCCAAACACTCGCTGGGTGGGATGGGTGCGTGGGTGCACGAGGGACGACTACACACACACGGGCCAGGAGTCATACACACTGTTTATTGAGAGATTGTTTAAATCGGAATGTTTTCGTGGTCTCATCTGACGTTACGCAGACATTTACAATTTTCACATTGTTATAATGTGTGTGTGTGAGTAAATCTGCATTTGTGGCCTGATTTCTGCAGCGTGCCCGATCCCCTGCTGTCCCAGCCGACACTGCAGCGCTCCGTAATGGTATCAAACACATAATCACGCTTTAAAAAGTGGTGGGAGTGAATCTTTAACGTAAGCCGATTTCAAGAGTCAGGAGTTTGATCCAGTCTTTAGTGTTTGCTTACAAATCTTCACAGTTTTTTATTGTGTGAGGAAGCCTTTATTGTACTTTACCGATTTCTGCAGCTTGGTCTTTCCATGTCTACTCCAGGCTTTACTGGAGTATTCATTTACTGTTTTTTTTAGGGGGATTTCTGCAATTATGGGCAGTTTTGGCTTTTCTAATTGGCTTTTTCATGAATTGTCCTACCTGCAACAGAGCATGGACATGTCACACTAAAGGTATTTCACTGTTTCTGAGCATAAATGACCAACAGTATGGCCTTCTCTATTAGATTTGGTAGATGACATCAAGCATATTTGCATTTATCTTGAATATATCATTGTTTTAGATGGTAAAATTCAAAATATCACCTTATATATCCAAATATGTAGAAACAAGGTCAGATTAGATTGATATGTATAGACTAAACAACATGTGACATCATTCATTGTGAAAAGTGCTATAGAAATACATTTGAATTGAACTGAAGTTAAATTAAAGGGTAGAATAAAGGTAATGAAAAAAAACTTTTATAATTAAAACTACTTAAAGTAAAAATACTATATCAATTCTATAATTTTTTGCTTATCTGTGAATCCAGAAACACTTAAAACAGTGGAACTTTTCGGTCTCATTTAGAACCAGTTTATATTTAGATTTTTTAACCAAACCACCACAAGGTTTCTTTGGACATTAAATGGTTCTTTGAGTAAATTAAACCACTGCCTTTACAAAAAGGAAGACCGAAGATGCTTAAAGGTTTATGTAGATTAACATTCCCACACTTGCCCTGATACTCTCTGCTGGCAGTAGGTTTGCCTGGTTTATTTTTTAAGTCGTAGGTCATTTGGTCATTGGTTACTGGTGTCGACATATGTATTTAAAGAAAAATACATAAATGACTGGTCACCAACAACAACGAGTTTAAATATATAAATATAGTCAATATTAAATGAAATATTTTCATTCATGCATTTTTTTAAATATAATTTTATCATTAAAACCTTTTATCTTTAAAACAGCAACTTTAAAGGACTTAAACTTCACTGGACTTTCTATGGAAGTCAATATAGAAAGATTTCATTTCATTCAGAGTCATTTTGGAGCATTTCTATTGGTCTGTTCATTATGAAATTCTAAAATATTGTAAAGAACAACAAAAATCCAGATTGAAATAATGTACAAAATTAAAAAAACCCAATATAAATAACCTTAAGACATTACATTGAGCAGTTTTTGTGTATGTGAAAATGTGTTATGATACAAATAAAGTATTTTCTATTCTAAAAATATGAACACATTCAAAACAATCCACCAGCAGGAACTAAAAGTGCTCATAGTTGCGCACACTCATCCATTGCTCACTGTTTTCCCACTTAACAACTGTTTATCCTTTGCGTCTGTTTGAACGCCGCATTTTCCTTTCATTCTCAGGTTTGTATACTCAAATCTGCACCTAAGCATTACTACTCCGAATGGAATTTGTGGCAACGGAGACTGGTTGGAAAAAGCCCACGTTTTTGCCCATGAACTGAGTGTGTTTTGTCTCCACGTTTTCTTATACATACCTTGCTGAGGAGCTTTCGACTTCAAAACAAACCCACCAACGATAACATCTCTGTAGGAGAAGCCAATTTAGCCTGTCGGCTGTATATTTTCCTACCATTTACCAGTGCAGAAAAAGCACTCACATGTGACCCTATGGGCAATGACAAAGTAAAAAAAAAGAGAGAGAGAGGAGAAAAAAGAAATATAATCAATCAGCTAACCGAGCCTGCTGTCAATAACCAGCCAGTGTTGAGCACAGCTGAAAATGCCCAGAGAGCATTTCCTTTGGGGGTCCATCCTTGTACAATGAAAATGTGCCTGGACAATCACTCATTTAATAAAATAAGCAAATACATTCAGCTGAATTTACTAACTAATTTGACGGTAACTGAGTCGTGGGTATTGAATTCATCTGCAATGAAGACAATTGAAGGTGATTAGTAAATAGTATCGTTTAAGGCTACTGGAACTGACTGTGCTCTTGAAAATGAAGGTGCTTTGAATAGTTTGAGTGATGCCATAGAAGAATTGGAATTTTTTTTAATAAGAACTATCTTTAGAAATAGAAATGAGTGTAAGCAACATGCAAGAAAGGCCTAAACATTTTCGACAATTCAAAAAATGTATCCCACATTTTTATATCAAAACTTTGTGGCAAAAGAGGACATATGATTACCCGAGTTTCTATTAGGTTAGGTATTAGTCTTTAGGTTGATGTTAAGATTACACTCTCACTTAAATGTGCTTTATATATATATATATATATATATATATATATATATATATATATATATATAGCACATTTGAGTGAGAGTGTAATCTTAACCTTCATCAAAGCAGTGTGTGTGTATATATATATATATATATATATATATATATATATATATATATATATATATATACACCTACAAGATATTCTACAAAACAGAGAAGAACCATATAAGCAGTCCTTTTTTAGGCCATTACGTAAAAAAGACTACTTATATGTATTTTCTCTATGAAAATCCTTCAAGAATCCCTGAAGAACCTCTTTATAAAGGTAGTATGGTCTGGTTTAGGTTTAGATTTAGATTTCATAGAATCTATTGAAGTCAAATTAAGATCTGGTTAAATTTCACATGTATTTAGTTGAATTGTAGATGTGTAGATAATGGTATTATTGGAGTTTCCTTATTTGTATTTAACAAACTGCTTCTTATCTCAAAAAAATGGTTTAGTAAAATTTTAGGACATCAAATTTCTAGTAAACACTGCTTTACAGTGTTAACTTTTGTCCTTAACATATATTATAACATACTACTTAAACTTAGTATTAATAGTTTACTTAATTAAAGTAATTTGTTTATTTACCTTTAAAATGTGTGATAGGTTTTCTATCCTCTTTAACTAAACTAAGAGTTTACAGTTCGCCAGTCACTGTTAAATACAAGTTGACCATCTACAAAGTATGTAAAGTGGACTTTATTTTAGAACATGGACCAACAAATGTAAAGTTCTCAAAAGTTCTTCACTTGCACAATCAAAAAAAGCCATTTCTACATTAGTTCAGTTTTGGCTCTTCTATGGTGTCACGCCATCAAACCCTTTTTGTTACTTTTGGAAAGTTTCAAAGTAATTCGTTTCTGCGCACATCTGCAAGTCACCTATCTGAAGTGGGGGTGGGGGGTAGGTTTTCAGGGTTTTAGCCCTTAGGGGGCGCTCAGAGCCTGATGGGCAGATGAGGAGGAGGAGGGGTAGTGGTGAAGCAGGGCTATGGCCTGCTCTGGTGGGTGGTTATGTGAAGTGGCTGTCATGTTTACATGCACTTTGATCTTTGCTAATGACCGGTACCTCCAGCAAGTCGTCTGCCCACCCACCCCCCAGTCTGTGCAACCCCTTACAGCTGGGGTTTCAGGGTAATCCACTCCTGGTCCCAAACCAGCTCCCGATCTCCAGAGTCATTTTATTGCAATGCTGGGAGAATAGCACAACTGATCCTGAGTCAGGCATAAACCCTCCTTATATATATATATATATATATATATATATATATATATATATATATATATATATGATTACACACACACACACACATATATACTTTTAGCTTGCATAAAGTCCAGCTATTTATTTTTATTGAAACTCAAAATTCTATGATAAACTGTGTGATTTTTTCTGAGATGCCATGTGAGTAATAGCATTACCTAATTATTAGCTTGCTATAAACATATAGCAAAAAAATGGTTGGATCATAACAAGGAAAGACGTACATCACATCCTGAGCTGGCTGTGGTGGATATGTTTGAAAGATCCATCAGTTCCTTTTACCATTAAGGATGAACCGATATTTCAACAAGATGCTGAAGTAATGAGGTGAATATTGAGGTGTGAGGAAGTTCAGGTGATATCATGGCAACACAAGATTTCCCCCCAGATTTAAATAGCATTGATATACCAGGACATGCATGGTTGCTAAGAGTCCCGTTTTCTCAGTCAACTCAATAAAGCAACATCATGTGAGAATTGGCATTTTCCTCTACATGTGGTGAGTGTAATTCAATTTTACTCCACTGCTGTAAATCAAAATCAGGCTTTGAGCGCCCCCTCATGGACAGCTGTACACATGCATTTCTTGACAAGCTGAGAGGTAGCCGCATCTGAAGGTAGAGAAGCATGTGGGCTGAGGTGGTAGAGTAATACTACAGGATTTTACACTAATATGACTCTATGGGTTACTCAGCGTTGCTCAGCAGTTCTGGAGAGAGGTCTCGTAGTGCAGCTCCACCACCAAAGCTCCATAGTGCAGTAGCAGCAGCGCTCCGGCCTGGAGTGGGAATGACGGAGACGCCGTTCTCCCTGTTCCAGTCAGTGGAGCATCAGCATGATTCTTAAACTTGATATTTTGAAGGTGAAAATCTTACACCATGTTGCTTTAATGAAATGACAGTGATAGCTTTAGTTAAATTAGTTAAATTAGTTAAATTGAACTAAATTTAGTTAAATTTAGTAAATTACATCTCTGCCATTTGCACAGTACTGTACAATTCTTTGAGTGAAGCCATTCACTCAAGTGAAGCCAAAAATTGTACTGTACAATTTTTTGAGTGTAGAGGGCAGTGGTGGCTCAGCGGTTAGTGCGCCAGGCTATTGATGACAGGGTTGTGGGTTCGATTCCCGGCTCGGCAAGCTGCCACTGTTGAGTTCTTGAGCAAGGCCCTCTGCTCCCCGGGTGCTGGAGTTGGCTGCCCACCGCTCTGGGTGTGTGTGTGTACTTACTGCCTCTAGTTCACTAGTGTGTGTGTGTGTGTGTTCACTACCACAGATGGGTTAAATGCAGAGGACACGTTTCGCTGTACAGTGACAAATACGTGCACCAGTACCATAAAAGAAGCTCCCTGTTTTTAATAGAGGAGCGTGAATGTGAGGAACCTTTAAATTGGTCATCTCTGGACCTTTAAAAGATTCTACACAATTTCACATCTCTATAAAAGATCAGTCTTTATACAACCAAAGGTGCTTCTCCTATGGCATGGCTTGAAGAACCATTTGCAGCATCTTTTAGTCGTGTGTATGTATTTGGAGATCAAATAAACCAACTTTCCCCACCACTGAGAAGGTCCTGCTGTAGGTCCTGCTGTAGATCCTGCTGTCGGTCCTGCTGTAGCTAATGCACAAAAACGAAGCAGTACTTTGAGCGACAGGCCTTAATTCATACTCTGCAAAAA
>NC_132886.1:6216935-6241935 GCF_030463535.1 Salminus brasiliensis
AATGACACTGTTTGCCAAAGTTTGGGCTGCTGATCTCGTACATAATTTAAAAATTTTTTGTATGTATTTAATTATTTATGTGTTTATTTTCATTTTTGGAAGTTTCATTACTGACATTTATTCTAATGTAAAGCAAAAATTCCTAAATGGAAGCTTAACTTTCAGTGCAAGTCAGTGTAACAAGATTTTCAACAAGTCTACAATTGTAGCAATTGTATTTTAACTAAAATTATTTAAAATAATTTAGTATGAAGCAGAGGACTAGGTTGTAAAAATGCTTTTCCAGTTTATATTACACTACAAATATGAAATAATATATCTATACTCTCCACCATGTAAAAAAAAAATGCAAAAATGATCTTAACTCTGAATGGAAGTCAATGTAAAATAAAATATTCCAAGTTTTTTAACACATTTCTGTTGGTCCATTCATCCAGAATTATTCACACAGTATACAGAAGCGGCTAAAGGGTTCAAAGTATGGAGAAAAACAAAAATGGACATAAATGTATATGTATATGTACATAGCATAGCATGTAGCATAAACATATACAGCTTGTCTAGTATCCTGTAGAGAAGCACAACCAATAGAATAGGACTCTAGAGCAGAAATGTGAACCCATGGGCACCATGTCTAATGCCAGGCATGGGCTAGAGGGGTGTAAATCCCCCCAGCATTGAGCTGTGGAGCTGTGTAGGAGCTGTGTTCTCTGGAATGATGGAAGGTGGAGCTCCATCCTGTACTTTTGGGATGATTAAGGCAGTTGGGGATGAGGTGTGGATGAGGTGGGGATGTGGTGGGGTGGTAACCATCCAACATTTCGACCTCATTAACACTCTTGTCACTAAATGCAATAAACAAAAAGGACAGCAGAGACAGTTACTCCAACAAAAGCAGGATAGACTCTTTTTAATACCCTCTCCTCTTCATATATGTATAATATAAATAGACAGATATGAGTGAGAATCTTCTGGAGTTAAACTGAGTTAAATCTTTTAATAGAGATGGATGCATGTCTGCATAGTGAGAATGCACTTGCCTGTATGCTGATGTAATTATGTGCAATGCAGTCTAAATATAATGAGGCCATCATTAGTCTTCCTCATAACTCTGCATAACTGCATGTAAAAATGGAACTCGTATGAACAACTGGGCATGCAAGCCCATGCAGAAATTCAAAACACTCTCAGAGGCCTAAACTGACCCCACTACACACAAATGCATGTGCAGATGTATGCATGAGCATTATACAGAAATATAAACACTTATAGGGCGCTCTGTTTTCTTGTTACATTTACGTACAGTTTCAGTTCATCCTAGTTTTTTTTCTAACCGCCGTAATCAAAACAAATCTTCTGACTCATCATCCAAGCACTGTGTTTTCCACGCTGTGTCTTTTCCATGCCGTAAAACTACAGCTCTCACTGAAACATCCTCACATTAACTCACTAATTTCTAAATCAAAGTTTTATAATGAGCGTCTCATTAGCAACCAAAATCAATATAATTATTAATAAATAAATGCAGGACATCCATCCATCTATTGATTGTTTATTGTCATTACACACACACTCATATAAACACACACACAAATGACACTGTTTGCCAAAGTTTGGTCTGCTGATATCGTACATAATTTTAAAATTGTTTGTATGTATTTAATTATTTATGTGTTTATTTTCATTTTTGGAAGTTTCATTACTGACATGTATTATAATGCATTATTGTAATTATGAATGTGAAGTTAAACATAAAATTTGTATTATTATGCTAAGTTGTACAAAAGACATTTGAAAGTAAAAAGAAAAAAAAAGACAAATGTTAATATAAATACTTTTCTTTTGTATTTATTTTAATTTACTTTTTTATTTTAATTGAACAATTTTACAAATTACCTTTCAAATGTCAATCTATTTAATTTACATACAAAAGGTACAGTTTATTATTTTTGTATTATTTTATTGTGACATTCAGCTGAAATGCAAACCACTTTGCGTAATATTGATTATGCTGTGGTTAAAATGATTATTTATAAAAAGAAAAAAACATTTTAACATCAATATTTGGAAATATTTGGTAAATCATTACAAATTTGGCATTGAAATGTCAAACATTGACATTTCCTTGAAATGTTTACATTTTTGATATTATTACCTTGCATGTGAGTGATTACTAATATTAGGAATTAGTAATGTGTTCTTTTTTGAATACAAATGGAGATATCATTTTTTAGTTACAATTTATATTTTGTTAATATATATTTAATTTCACAGGTAGATTCGGTTTAAATGCAGCATCATCATTATCATCAATATAGGTTTACATAATTATGTTAAATAACTATATTTACTGATACATTACCTATTATCTTATACTTTTACTGGGCCTTATTGCACTGCTTTGTATTTAATTGCATTGTTTTATGCCTTATGGCATATTATAATAACACAAAAAGTTTAATCTTCATTTGAAATGGTCTGAATTAAGTTGAATTGGTTATACACTATATATATATATATATATATATATACACTATAAAAAATAAAGTGCTACAAAATGTTTTTTGAGTGATGCCATAGAAGAACCACTTTTGATTCTATAAAGAACTTTTTATGGCCTTGATAAAGCACCTTTGCACCAAGAAAAGGTGTTTTGAGTAGTTCCTCTATGGGATCACACAAAGAACCATTTGTAGCACCTTTGTTTTTAAGAGTGCAGTAGAACATTACAGTGAAAAAGGTGCTTTTTTCTGAAAGTGCTGAAGGATGTAGTGTGTGGGCGTCCCTATGGTCCAGGGAGAGCCTTCAGTACACTTTACCGCTTTCAAATGAAATGTGGAAACACATATGTTCCCCTCACCTTTAAACTAATTTACAGAACTAATGCTCATTTAGGCCCACAGCCCTTTTTGAGAAAACTCGGGCTTACTATAGATCCCAGCAAAATGGAGAGCCTGGAATCCTGGATTTGTTTAGAGTAAGGTAACATGGAGTTATTTATACTTTCCTGACGTTTCAGACGTACACTCTTCAATCATCTTTAATTGTGGAAATTCATGATTGAAAACAGCTTCTATCGAGTCCAAATTCTTTGTAGATTCTAAGTAAGACTCTTAACCAACCAAGAACAAATGTCAGTATGTGCATTCTGTACACTTCCAGAATGCCTCAAACACACGTGCAAGCTCAGTGGTAGCCGTGGATCACAGTACTGCAGGAAAAGAGGCTCGCTCCCCTCCCCTCCTGTCTCGGACAGCTCTCTGGGGACAGGCCCTGTAACGCTGCACTGCTGAGAACGCGCAGCGCAAATGTTAATATAACCCGCCGCTTTTCAGCAAAGTCAATAAACAGGGCCACCCAAATATCTAATTAGTGCGGGTGTAGAGGACAGGAAATAGAGCAGCGAGAACAACCCCTCCACCACCACCATGGCCGCCGGCGTCAGCGCCAGCAGCACAGACTGTCCACGGCCCACGCTGCAAAGCAATAAAAGATGGTATAGGTTCTTGATGGATAATGTGATGGTAAAGTGAGCATCACTGTGAACTCTATCTCAACTAGGATTATTACTCTGAAATGGTCAGGTATGGAGGAACAAACATGAAGCGAATATGCTATGTCAATGATGGCCACTGATATGGATTCATGTCTGACTAGAACTGGACTTTCTTCAGGACAGACCATGCTAAAGTATTTGCAAAACTTCTATATGCAACAGTTTCTGTTGGACCTTGAATGATAAACAGAATCAATCAAATCTATAGGTAGGATCAATAGAATGCGTTGATAAAATTCATTGAATCCAAAGATAGAAACAATATTATCTATAAAAAATAGAATTATTAGAACCCATAGACTGAATCAATAGAATCTATAGACGAAATAAACTGGATTTGTACATAGAATCAATAAAATCAATATATTGAAGCAATTAAATCCATAGAATGAATAATCAATTGATAAAATATGTGTGGATTGTAATTGGTAGAATCTATAGAAGGAATCAATAGAACATATAGATAGAATTAAAATAATTTCTGAACAGAATTCTACAATCCAAAAGACATCTATACAAATACAATCAACAGAACCCATTATCATATAGATAGAATCAAAATCATCTATAGACAAAATGCTACAACACATTCATAGAATGAAAAGAATCAATAGGTAGAATCAATGCAATATATGGATGGAATCAACAGAACCCATATATAGAATCAGTTAAATACACAGGTAGAATGAATAGTATCTATAGGTATAATCAGTCGAATCCATAGAATACACGAGTGTAATTGGTCAAACCTATAGAAGGAATCAATAGAACATATTAATAGATTCAAAAGAATCTATAGACAGAATGCTACAACCCATACATAGAAAAACATAAAATTACAGGTAGAATCAATGTGATGTATGGATAAGTCAACAGAACCTATATATAAAATCAGTACAAAAGATAGGTAGAATCAATAGTATTGATAGGTAGAATCAGTAGAATCAATATAATACATGTGGGTAACTGGTAAAATCTATAGAAGGAATCAATAGAACATGTGTATATATAATCAAAAGAATTTATAGTCAGAATGCTACAATCCATATATAGAATCAGTAAAATCTATAGGTAGAATCAACAAAAACTATGGATGGAATGAATAGAATGTAAAAAAAATAAAAAGGTATCGAAACAAAACAATATATATATAGAATCAATACAGAAACATATGGAAGCAGTAATCAATCGAAAGAATGTATAGATAGAATTAATAAATATAATCAATTGAAAACAACAGGGTAAAATAAATAGAAATAAAGGGAACCAACCAAAATCATTAGTAGAATCAGTAGAATGTATATAATGGAAAAGGTATAGATAAAAACAGTGCAATACACTGGCGACTCCCTTAACCAACCAAACAGACAAGACCATACCATGATACTAAGACACAGGTCTCAAACATCTAACATAGTATCTGAGAAACCAGTGGGTGGGCTGGTTGTACTATGGATGTACTTCATGCCTTATTGAATTAAATTGGACTGTTCCTTGGATAATTAGGAATCGCAAAGACGTAGTAACTATTTTTTAATGTAATATTCATATAAATATTTAGCTCACTGTTTTCCATGTGTGATATTCCTTATAATATGTTGTTTCACAAGTCTGATATAGAAAAGGAGAAAAAGGAGAGTCGGTTGGTGCAGGACAGAGTGAACTCTGTGTGGGCTAACTATAGCTGGATCTACAATGGATCTACAGCCCTGAGCTCCATCAACATACGCTACAAAGCTGCAGAACAAGGCCTACACAGACACTTTCAGCTGAAACAGCACTCTGCTGGAATCTGCCATGGTTGAGGTGGTGGGGCGGGTGGGAGGCACACTGCTGGACACTACCATACCATGTTAGGAGGACGTTAGGAGAGTGGGATATTGTTGACCTTAGGGATTTAGAACCTAGTGAAGAAAAGGGTCTTTGTTTCCGACCTGCAGGAGAGGGTCGTGCAGATGATGGGAACTTTATGGGGGGAATTATGGGGTGAGTGAGTGTGTTTACACGGAAAAGCAAAGAACCTGAGATATGCTGATGACCTTTAACGGCTAGGGAGTAACATCAAGTGTCGTCTATGAGAAATTCAGGAGGACATCTATATGAGGTTCCTTTTTAAAATAATACTAAAAACTAAACGGATGTGTTCTTGAGAAGTGTAAACTGCATGAAGAGGGAACCCCCTTAATGTGTCCTTTGTTTATCCGTCATGTTTATAAGAGATAAGTCTCCTAGTAGAAAAAAGAATACTTGACATGAGCTTTGGAGATGTTCTCTGGAGATTCTCTAGAGACACTCCTGACAGTGTTTACTGATGTCAATCAGTTCTCCTCTCCAGTCAGGGTCTCTCTCTTTTTCTCTCCCTCTCATAGATTTGCTCTGTGCTTAGGCCATAATTGCAATTGCCTCCCATTGGAGTCCCTCCCTCCCCATGTTCTGATGACGATGCAGGGCATACCATTGATGGATTTTATCTGCTCTATCAAACCTAACCCTGTCCGTCTTTCTTTTTTAATGGAGCATTTACGCGTCCCGTTTCCACTTGTTCTGGGAATGGCACACCGTCATTAGCCGGGCCGAGGCAGGGACCACCCAGGCGCGCGGTGGCCTCACAGATATTTAGCCAGCTAATTGCGCAAGGCACTGGGAGCTTTGATAAGCGAGGAGAGGTCCTCTCCTGGGAGCTGGGCCACTTTCATGGTGTGACGGGGTTAGTCTGATAACTGGATGAAAGCTGCACGGACGTTTTTTCTCGGTGCTGGCAGGCCGGGTCCGTTCACGGCCACGGTGAACGGGCGAACATCATGGGGCTAGTTAGTTAGCATAAACACGCCACTTAGCATAACTACCTCAGGGAGTCACAAAGCTGTTTGAGGAAGATACTGTGTAGCGGAGTTCAATAAACAATACGGCTAATGACCTCATGACTTTATGGGAGCAAAGGGTTTTGGGGAGGCATTTCTTGAGAGCGAGAAGCCGTGTGTGATTTCAGCAAGTGCCAGTTCTACACTAGGAGCGCAATCTACATTCACATAGCTGGAGTGGCTAACAGAAGCATGGGCCAAAGTCATTCAATTCAATTCAATTTTATTGTCATTCTGCTAATACAGGGTTGTACAGTGCAGTAGAATACTGTTAGGCTAAGTCTCTGGTGCAAAAATAGGATATGGAACAATAGTGCAAGGACAATAAGACAACACATTAGACAGGGTGAATAGACAACAAGTATAAAAGACAATAAATGCAATAAATATAGAAATATGTGCACATGCAAATGTGTGCGTGAAGGCTAGGTCCTTAAGGCGCAAACTAAGGTATTAAACTAATAAGAAAAAGAATTAAATATGTAGACCAGCAATGTGTTGTGCATGTAAATGAAAGTACAGGACGTAAAGGAGGTGAATGTGAGCTTAGTAACAAAGAGATAAATAACTGATCAGCACAGTGATTTATCAGTCTACTCAGACTTTAGTAGAGCTCAGTAACACTGAGATAAATAACTGATCAGCACAGTGATTTATCAGTCTACTCAGGCTTTAGTAGAGCTCAGTAACACTGAGATAAATAACTGATCAGCACAGTGATTTATCAGTCTACTCAGGCTTTAGTAGAGCTCAGTAACACTGAGATAAATAACTGATCAGCACAGTGATTTATCAGTCTACTCAGACTTTAGTAGAGTTCAGTAACACTGAGATAAATAACTGATCAGCACAGTGATTTATCAGTCTACTCAGACTTTAGTAGAGCTCAGTAACACTGAGATAAATAACTGATCAGCACAGTGATTTATCAGTCTACTCAGGCTTTAGTAGAGTTCAGTAACACTGAGATAAATAACTGATCAGCACAGTGATTTATCAGTCTACTCAGGCTTTAGTAGAGCTCCTGAACACTGAGATAAATAACTGATCAGCTCAGTGATTTATCAGTCTACTCAGGCTTTAGTAGAGCTCAGTAACACTGAGATAAATAACTGATCAGCTCAGTGATTTATCAGTCTACTCAGGCTTTAGTAGAGCTCAGTAACACGGAGATAAATAAGTGATCAGCACAGTGATTTATCAGTCTACTCAGGCTTTAGTAGAGCTCAGTAACACTGAGATAAATAACTGATCAGCACAGTGATTTATCAGTCTACTCAGGCTTTAGTAGAGTTCAGTAACACTGAGATAAATAACTGATCAGCACAGTGATTTATCAGTCTACTCAGGCTTTAGTAGAGCTCCTGAACACTGAGATAAATAACTGATCAGCTCAGTGATTTATCAGTCTACTCAGGCTTTAGTAGAGCTCAGTAACACTGAGATAAATAACTGATCAGCTCAGTGATTTATCAGTCTACTCAGGCTTTAGTAGAGCTCAGTAACACGGAGATAAATAAGTGATCAGCACAGTGATTTATCAGTCTACTCAGGCTTTAGTAGAACTCCTGAACACTGAGATAAATACGTGATATATATGTTTTAGTCTACTCATGCTTATTGTTTTTGTTGACCAATCTTTTTATTTATCCAACTTTATTAATGCTACTGTATCTAACAGTGTAGACTGCAGCAATAATTTCTAAAAGGAGCGGAAACCAGCATCTTTCTGAGCAGCTTACCAATTTAATTTTTATTCCTAAAAACATTAAAGTCACCTAAAACATTATACTAGATCTATCAGAATATAAATTTAATTAGCAAAACAATAATGCCCTATTTGTTAAACAGAGATATGTGCTACAATTTTGAATTACAGGTTGACTGGAATTTAATAAAGCTCGGTAAAGATTTGAAAGAGTTAAACTGGGTACTGAATGACCGCAATGTCCTCACTTGGCTCTGTCATTGATACCCTCGATGGGTAGGGGATGGGTCAGGGGAACTTCACCTCCCTGTGCCAGTGGCCATTGTGCCGGGCTCCACTTCCACTTGTTTGTCTTGCTTTTTCCCCATGGGCTGCCAGCCAGCCACACAGGAAACGAAGATTGCAAATACTTCACTTATTTAAAGAACCAAAAAAAAAAAACCTTCAAAAACATGGAACAGGATCTCAGTTCTGACATGACTGTTCTGCGCCCTTATTGCTGTTCACTGTATCTGTGCAGAACAGAGTACAGTTGGTACGGACTAATGGTTAGAGACTGTACTTCTTATTTATAAATCAGTGCTTAGCTATAATCAGTTATGTAAAGATTTGTTTATGTGATAATGTTCATAAGGCCTTTATAAAAATCAATTACTCTGAGAATTTTAAAAAGTATGACTCAATGTCCATATTTTTTCTTTAACCAAAACACTTCTATTTCATCACTGTTGGACAAAACCTTGTATCTCCAAAATGCCAGCTTGACGAGAGAAGAAAAGACTCAAAGATCCAAGATTCAAAGGATAAAGATTTAAATTGTTTAAAAAAAATGATAAAAGCTAAACATGGAAATACAGGAATTTTGTGCGACAGTGACGATGGGCATATTTGTGACTCAACAATAGTCAATGCTGTATTATTTATATGCAGCTTGTGTTAGAATAGGTAAGGTAACGTTAAATGTTTCCAAAGTAGAATTGAAGTCAATTATTTGCTGTAATGAACATATTTTAATATTGACATAAAGTGTGCATAAATGTGCAAAACATATTCCTTTTAAATGCCATTGCCTATGCATGTATTATGAATTATGTTGCGGGCCTTCAAATAAACTGTTGCCGTGCTATTAACTTGTCACACTAATTTCCAATGAGCAGATCTTAGTTCCTTAGGCCTGAAAGGACGCTCGAGATCAGGCATTCATGTGGTTCTTTTGTTATCGCAAAAGTAATTGACTATTTGTAATTGACCATAGCAGTAGTGGCACAATGGAAACACAATGGAAACACACATGGGACGCCTCCGTAGAAATCTTCTATGCACAAATAAACCAAATTTAAAGGATTTTAACTAAACACAAATTCAAAAACAACCTAGATTTGACTGTCTGCACACTAAAGTTTTGCAATAAAGAGAAGGCTAGCTAAGAAAAAAAAGGTAATGCTAATGCTAACTCTGAACTTTATACTGGAGCTAGCCTAAGCGACTAGGGAGATGCTAAGGAGGACACTTTTACACAAGCTTTTAGTAAACCTTAATGAAACAACCCTTAATGACTAGCATATGAGTGTATGATTAATATTCACACAGAATGGTTTAAATGATGTAAAACAATGTAAAAAGTTCTGATTTCTTATGATTTGTGTGACTTATCAAGACAAATGTCAGCAGCTAGAATGAAGCTAGCAGCAGTAAAACAAGTCCCATTCACTAATAGATTATAACATTGATACATTTCAGCAAACAGAGCAAACTGTTCCTGTTCACTGCTTGGACATTGAGCTGTGAGTGTAGTCTTCCACAGGTTTTAAGGCCCGTACACACCGAAAAAAAAAGAAAAATTACACTTATATTACACTTATATTAATGATGTCTTTCACACCAAGTCTGGTGGATTGTGATGCTATGTTCATTTTTTCAATTAGACTCTGCTCTATTTTTTGCATTGTGCTGATGCATTGTCCTGATTAAAATTAGGCTGACCTCTGTTGCCATGGTTGCAAGGCTAATGAATGAGCAACACTATGGTGGCAGAACAGCTCGGCTGTTATGATGGGCATATGATGACGTGACTATATACTAAATGTGGAGGTTAAACCAGGTACATGATTGAGCATAAGTAAAAGGTTGTGGAATGACAGTCAGAACTTCACAGTGACTTTATGTAGCTATTTTTTAAGCTTGTCTATGCATAGTCTGTTTATGTCCATGAAGAACCACAAATTATAGCTTCCCTCAGTAATCGATACTTGTGTGGAGGAGGGAAAATGAAGAGAGCAAAAAGTGGACAGGGAGTAAGAAAACTCAAGAGTAGAAATGTAGAATTATGGATTTTCCCTGCCCTGTGTACAGAGCTCTTGGTAAAAATCACATACATTTTTTGTCTAATAAAATCATACTGCATGTGTATAAGCCTTAATTCCAAAACCTTTTAAATTTCAGTGCTGAAGTAAGATAGCAGCAATCTCCAGATGGTCAAGAAGATAGTGTTTGTTTGATTACAGTTTCCCCAATAACATCTTCTCACATCTTACTAGTCTAATAATTCTGCCATTCTCACTGCCGGATAGTTTCAACCTCAGTTGAAGAAGGGAGTAGAATTTAAAGATAATTATGATTGGTTTAGAGGCATGCCCGCTATTATTGCAGTCATTATTAAGATTTAAGATGATTTTAAGATGATTTTTCACAACCTAACCATTGCAGCTATGACTTCATTTCAGTGTGGTGAAGTGCAGAGTTGAAAGAGTTCAGAACTGGGAGATAGACCATGTCTTTGTGATAGCAGTGATATTCAGTTTATCTGAGGTATCCACAAGTGGCTTGTTTTGGTTGCTTTGAATAAGCCAACAATGAGCGTACAAGTGTGATAACATGAACAGAATGTGTGATCTAATTTTAGGGGGAGAATGTGCCCCCAGGAGTATTTCCATCCTCAGCGGAAATCAGGGAGAGAGAGAGAGAGAGAGAGAGAGAGAGAGAGAGAGAGAGAGAGAGAGAGCAGTGAGTTCTCCTGGGAAATTTGCTCAGGAGTGGTACAACATGATGCTTAGTCAGCCATAAATGACACATTCTGGTCACACACAGATACTGTATATTACTTAATGTTTTACATAAGATAAGATGTTGAATCTTGAATGTATGTACTTTTTTAACACAAAGTGTTGGTATACTGTATTTGCACTTATAATGAAATTGTTGTAAATAGTGTAATGAAATTGCTAATTTGTTTATCTATACTGACAAAATTAGTGAGCTGATTGATCTTATCAAATAAAATAGATTTAAATCAAGACAATATGTGTGATATGTCTTATTATGAGTGTTTACTTATATAAAGAAATGTCAGGTATTTTTGTAAATCTTGCCAAACTGGCAACTTTGGTGATCACTATTTCAACATTTCAACATTTCAACATTGCAACATTGCCAAAATAAGACACTGAACAAACTAGGAAATGAAAAATTACCATCTAAAGTCCACACAATAGTATCATAAGTACACATATTTAATACATTGATTACATTTAAGATGCTTTAACCTGCAAGATTATACCTTTTATTTAGTGTACAACAAAATATTAGCTTTTTTCAATATCTTTTTCACTTTTCAAGACATCTTAAAGTCTCAAATTTAAATAGAATTGAAGTCTCTGTATTAGATTTCCCAGGGTATATAGAATAGTCTGGCAAGTGAAGATAACTATTCTAAGTAGGAATAGTTATTTTTCTTTTTGACCCAGGGAATGAGATTTTACCTCACTATCCCCCAACCAAAACCCCCCCCATCAACATTATCCTGCTCTTTCCCCCCAAACTATTACACCAAAAAATGTCTATACTGGCATGTGAAACCATCTCATGTCTAAATATAATATCTAAAAGTTACTATGATGTAAAAGTAAGAACATTTTAAGGTCATTCTACTTATTTATAGTTGTTTTTACTTGTTTTGTGCTTGTCCTTTTTTATACTAAAATAATCTCATAGATAATCTAATATAATAGAAATGCTGTTTTAAGACATCATGCTTGAAATGAGCAAAATGTAACAATTGAATATGATCATTTGACAAGATCAAATTAGACGATTACTTATTTATTGATTACTGATTTATTGCACATGGCACAAAACATTAGGAGGGCATTTTCAGACATGCAATAGGACTATAGTATAGTACACACAAAGTTTTAAAAAGACAAAAACAGTAATTAGAAAAAAGTAGTACAGTAGTACAGTACAGTAAATTGTACAGTAAAGTCTGAGTGGATCTGAGTGGCCTTTTAATGACAATGTGTATAGTAGGGTAGAATATAATGACTGAAAACAAGTAAAAATGCTTGAAATAAGATAACAATCTAAAAAAAGAGAACTATTTGACATATTGACCAGATTTAATAAGTTCTTTTGCCAAGGTATCATTTCTTGCAGCATAGCAAGGGTTTCTGAGCAGACTGAACAGTGTCTAATAACATCATATTACCGCTTTCCAGGCCTCTGCAGAAGAGGGTTATTGTAAGGTGTTAAAAATGAAAAGGACACAATGCTGCTCTTGCACCAATATTGTCCTTCCATTAAGCGAGGCTTATAGAGGCTCTGTCCTGGCTTAGAGCCCAGGGTGGCACAAGCTCCACCAGGAAGCCCTGTTTTTCACAGAAACACTGCTGGTTTTAACAACCTGGGTTAGAACAATACGTCTGCCATTTGGTGTGGCACTGGACTGGATTCTGCGCTGGTTCAAAAACCCACCCCCTGGCACCCCCCACTGCAGAACACTGGTGGGAACAAACCAAGCATTAGTACACGGTTAGCATTACATTAACCACCAGCGTGTTTGCTTACATTCGCTGGCAGTGTGATAATCTCGCAGATTAGGACCATGGGTCTTTATTTCATGTGAATGACGGATTGCTGTGTTTTTATGAGCTAAAGTGCTGCCAGGGTATTTGACATGACTAGAGAAACACAGATCAAGGCTGCAGAAAAAAGCAGTGACTCATGGGACATTTTTGCAAGGTAGCACAAAATTAGAATTTCTGTATCTTTCCATAATAATAATAAACATAAAATAGCATAAATACAAACAGTACAAAATTGAGCCTTTTTAAAGGGTTCTTTAAGCTTTACCTTAGAAAACGTAGATGTTACACCAATTGAATTGTGGTATCCTAATTTTCAAAAATGGCTAGCTAAAGAAAATATCCTGTATTTAAGTGGTTCACCCATGGACACGTTTGTCACTTGTTTAGGTTATTTTTCTGTATTTAATAAATGAATTTAGTTAGAATTTAGGAATCTTCTGTAAACAACAATAAGCATTGCAAAAGTGAGAGCCTGAGACATGTTACCAATTATAATTAACAGCTGCTAGCTAAATTAAACTTCATAAATTCTCTGACTTTTAAAACCTTGTGTAAATGCTCAGCAACCAGAGGAAGGCAGCTGTCTATGAATCTGAAAAATAAAGAAACTGATGCTCATAAGGCAGGAGGATGCTATAAGAAGATGCAGTACATGTTGTTTATTTATTTTAAATGGAACTTCAGGGGAACTGATGAGGTAAAAAACTGAAAAACCAAGAAAATTCTCAGAGAGAGCTGCACTTATGCCGGTAAGAGAGGCAAATCAACATCTTTGTGTAATGCCAAGAATCTGCAGGAATATTTAGTGGAGTTAAAAAGGTGGTGCACTGTTCTCCTTTGCAGCAATACTTAGACATACCTGATCTTCAAGTAAAACTCATATAAAGGAAACCTTACCTGTGACCTCATCATAGATCTCTGAAGTGCTTACTTACATAACATTTAGACAAGCCTGACAAGTTTTGGAGACAAGTGCAGTGGACTGATAAAGTAAAAAAAATACATTTTATAGATTTTATAAGTAACAAATAAGCAAACAAAGCCTCTACAAACTTCAATATAAAACTTTTCTGCGCATTTTAGACACAGTATTTATGTCTGCAACATATTGAATTAAATTTCTGTTTGTTTTCTGAAACATGACATATTTGTTGTGCCAGTACTTTCACACATGCCGCATTGATTTATTTATCTTTTGCAACATTGTAAATTAAGCAAATAAACAAGTAATTATATGTAATTACTTGTTAATGTGATTATATAAGTATGTACATATTGCAATGGATTTTTTATTCTAATATATACTGATATTATAAGACCTAAATTAACATACCTAATTTACTTACAATTACGCTCAAGTTGTCTTTTACCAACACTTGGTTTTTGACTGTTCTAGCAATATTAATATGGTTGATATAATATACAAATACTAAAATGTTTTCACATTTATTATTGGATTTGACAGTTTTGACAATAAACACTGAATTTATTATTTATTATTAATTGATGTCACTATAACCAAATAATGTATAAACAGAATGTGTAAAAAACATAATATGTAAAATAAAAAAGAAACATGCATCTCTGAAATGGTAACTTTGCAGTAGTAGATACATTCTTAACTTTTTAATGTTAATGTGTTAATCTGTGAAGCTTTTATTCGATGTCATTTTGGAGCACACTAGGCAGCAGTGTTCAAAAGCTATAGCTAAGATATAGAAAAATAAAAATCTATTAAAATGACTTGTAGAACTTGTAGAACATGTTTGTTGTTAAATGACCTTGTAAGTACCAACATATAAAAGTGAAGAAACATAAATGCAGAACCATTTATTTATATGAACTCTTTTGTAATTGCACAATATTTTCAGCAAAATGTCTATATACATAGTATATGTACATATTATGCATACAGAAATGTATACATATTAAATATAGGTGGATTCTCAATTGGAAAGTTTTGAATTGAGATAAAGCTTGCTATTTGTCCTGTGTGGCTCCTTTTTTGCAGTCCCAGCAGAGGGCATACTTGAACACAGCTCTGTTTAAAGTTTTGCCAGCTTCTGCACCCCTGTATAGACTATTTAAACTGATCAAATCCACAGCTCTGTCTCTTATGTTATATTAACATTAAGCTAAAATATAGGGCAGTTAGGCTGTAATTCTTACAGTTATGGAGAATATGCATAATCATCAATCAGTCTAATTACATTTATTTATTATGCAAGAATTCTTCTGTAAGACTAGTGCTATGTACTTCTGTAGATATGCAAAAGAGATGCAAAATAATTGGGTCTAATTCTGTGTTTGTATTGCTGATGATAAATGCACAAAGAGTGCCTTTCTAACAGGGATTTGCATTCAGGATTCATATTCACTGTATTCTGGAAGTCCCTGGAAAAGCTCCAGTTGCAGCACTAGTTGCTTACATGTGTTCCCTGAACATTAATATCTTTACAGGCAATATTTATTATGCAGTTACAAGATGTGTGTGCTGGGCTTTATTGACAATATCCTGACCCACAATATCTCAAAAGAAGGCATTGTGCAGTTATGACAGCTCATTCTTCCCAATGGCTCCCTCTGTGCCTGGGGCGTAGACAGTCAGCCTATCCCGCCTACTGTACCAATTATCCAACGCATTTAAGATCACCCCCTTGTGCACACATACACACTGGAAGCTGATGTCTATCGACTCTCCCACGCCTGCTCCATAATTCGTCTCATCCTGTGCGGCACCTGTGGGTGGCTCTGTTTAAGCCGCTTCTTCTTCTTCTAACCGTGTTGAGACCCTTAACCCCTTGACTGCAGATCGTAAATGTATTCACGAGAAGCATCCGGAAGTAAAGATGAGGCAGACGGAACATCAGCTTATAACAGTGTACAAGGAAGGAGGAAGAAGTTACGAAATCTGGGCACGATGGAAGTATGAAAGCCTTGGGGCTTTTTCTGTATCTTATCGGGGTGCTCCAGGGGTGACATTTAGGCCCCCTTCAGTTTTATATACATCAGTTTTAGCCTTGAATTTCTTTACCTGGGTCTGTCTGGCATCACTTGGGGAACTTAAAGAAGTTTATTTGAGTGATGCCACAGAAGATGCACTTTCGGTTTCCTGAAGAACCGTGTTTATAAGGTGGGAAGGTCCTTTAAGACCTTTGAAAAGTCTTGGAAAGTAGCTTTTCTCTGGTATTGCTCAAGGAACCCTAAACAGCACCTATATTTTTAAGAGTGTAGGAGGTCCTGAGTTTCTACAACAGGGATGAAAAATGCCCTGTGTCAAATTCCAAGCATTCATACTGAATGCATTCATACCGGTTAATGTGGAATATCCAAGTTTGTCAAAATAGGCATGAAATACTGTGCCCATCTAGACACCGACCAGAATAACTGTCCCCGGTATTTATTCTTCTCTGCATATAAATGGCTATTAATGTTTTGGCATTCAGAACAGTGTCATATTTATTGAGTCTGAGAGAAGGACAAGCCCAGACCACCCTGTTTCAGGAGAATGCTCCTTAAAGCGAGCAGACTGGAAAGCATGCAGAAGCTCAAGCCATCCCAGAATGCTTTTCAGAAGTGTACTCTAGCCTCCTGCTGTAGCCTACGGTCGTTGGGCATTCTCCTGGAACGTGACTCACTTCATCGGAACACAGAAATAAGCTTCCCATGATAAACATCTTCCTCTTTCCTTGTACACCTTCCAGAACACTGTTTAAGGGCTGATCCTGAGCCAGTTTTAATGCACTGCTCTGAAAGCTGTCCTTGTGATCTTCGACCGGAGATGTCTGATCTCAAACCAGCTGTACCGATAAGGAACGTATCAGGAACAGCTCGGACATCTATCAGACAGATAGTTAGTTATGAGCCCAGCTTTTTCTCGCAGAGGTGTCACACAGGACACGGTGCAGCATTGCCTTCATTAGTGTAGGTGTGGGCCGCTATCAGATAGGCGAACAAAAGTGGGTGGATGCAAACGAATAAAAGTTATGAAACAACACTCTGGGTGCTTACCGTAAAGAGAGCTGTTCATTTGTAAAACAACAAGAACAGTCACAGAAATATCCATGTTTTAATGACCGTGACGTACTGTAGGTGAATCACTATGATGCCATGAGTGTTGTTCAGTACACACCCCTGTGGAGCTTTTTCTTATGGCTTTTTTATCGCTAAAGGGTTTTTCACACCCAAGTATTTGTCCACTGTAATTTTGAAGCATTCTGCGGCTTGAGCTTGTGTGCACATGTTCTCACATTAGACGTCCCTTATAAACAAGGTGTCAACATTTTTGGTCTGTGCTAAGCCCTTATTTTGGTTGTGTCTGTGTCACTATTACATAATAGCAACTCTGCAATGCACTCTAGCTCACTTCCTCATTAGCTGGCTGTGGTGGAGCCCTGTTTAATACACTGTTTAATTCACTGTTTAATAAAATTTCTATTGAGAGTTAATACTAACACGCCGAATAAAAAAATGAATAGTTTTTATTTATTTTATTATTTTATTGTTTTATTGTTTATTAAATATTTTATCTTTTTTTTTTAAAGACATTTAATTAACAGGGTTTTTTACTCAGTATAAAGGTCAACTGGTATTTTTCATGATTTATCAATTAACTTACACTGATTTGGGTATTATACTTATCAATGCAATATGTTAATTCTATTCTATTCTATAAATATAATTTTATTCTATTAATATTACTTTATTATTATTATTATTATTATTATTATTATTATTATTATTATTATTATTAGTGTATAAGAATAAAGCCCAATAGTTAAATATCTTCCTAAATATAAGAATGACGTATTAGACATATTAGAACATATATTATATATTAAGTGAATATAAATAAAATATTAAATTTCATTCAATAATTATATATTGTTTTACAAAACTGCACAATTGTACAATATGTGTTTAAATATATATATATATATATATATATATATATATATATATATAATAACTTTTAAATGTAATTTTTGTATACATAAAGTATATCTATATTTTTTGGTTTTCTCTTTTTGGTGGCAGTTATTCTTTATATTGTGTCAATTATTTATGTTGATTGGACCTATAGCAATGCTCCAAAATGACTTATTATTATTATTATTATTATTATTATTATTGTTATTTCTGACTTATTATATGAATTAAATCTTTTATATTGACTTCATTTGAAAGTTAAGATTTTTTTTTTCCTTTTTCTGTAAAGGTGCAAGTTTTTTGCATGACTACATAATTAATAACATATATAATCAATTATTACGAATGTTCAGAATTCAACCTACATTCCCAGTCTTGAAAATACTAAATAATACGGTTTCTGAAATAAACTCTCTGCCTCTTTCCTCAGCGAATTCTGAACATTTGATTTCACTCAGGACTGTTTGTGTTTTGCCATGTTTAAGAGCTGACCTCAGATGAGATCAGTGCTGATTGTAATATCGTTGGCCAGGCTTTGTTCGGCAGCTTGGATGCTGTTGGCTGAGTGTTGGCTGAGTGTCTCTGCCTCTGGAAATAAGGAGAAACTTTCTGGGGACTTGTTCAGGATGTGGAGTCAGAGGGGTCCAGCAGGGAATTCCTCCCTTGTCCCGCGCTCCAAGCTTTGTTTGGCCAGCCGGGAGAGCAGTAGTGAGACACTGTGTGGTCCTGCGACTATTAGTTTGTTTAGAGAAGTTAACACTGCACTCTGTGCAGGGCCTGTGGAGCACATACCAGCACCTCTCGCTCTCTTTCTCGCTCTCGCTCTCTCTTTCCTCATGGCTCAGCAGGAGTGAGAGGGATGGTGGATCTGACAGCGATACAAAAGAGGAGAATGAAGGACAGAGGCTCTGCTTATACTAAAAGCTCCAGATCTCATCAGAACAGATAAAGCAGGTGAACATAAATCCAGTAAAAATGAGAAACACGAGCTTCTCATTCTGAAGAAAGAAAGTAGTGAGATCTTGTTGGTGAGCTAGTCTGAAGAACAGAGCTCGGTTCCTCCAGGTTTCTCCTGGACGCCCCCCAGTCCAGCCAGCACAGCGTGGAGGATGTGTTCAACTCCATCAAAGGTAAAGGTGCAAGTATTTGTATTTGATCCCTCCATGGTAGTGAACACACACACACAATAGTGAACTAGGGGGCAGTGAGCACACACACACCCGGAGTGGTGGGTTGCCAACTCCCAGAGAGAAAAGGAAGTGAAGGGCCTTGCTCAAGGGCCCAACACTGGCAGCTTGCAAAGCCCGGGTATCGAACCCACAACCTGTAGACTGCAGGGACAGAGCAATAATTATGATCAAAAAGTACAGTGGCCCGTCAGGGTCTGGTCAGTGTATTTGATACAGAATCGGAAAAATCCCACCTCCGTAACCCACAACACTAACAGGACTGGCTTTGCCGTTGCGGTTGTGAGAAGTGCCAAATCTCTGTCTACTAGATGTGCTCGTAGGCTAAGTGAGAGACACCATCCAACAGCTGTGTGCTCAAAAATCCTGTCTGGTACCAATTCAGTAAGAGGCAGTATTGATTCAGTACTGATTCAGTAAGAGGCAGTATTGATTCAGTACTGATTCAGTAAGAGACAGTATTGATTTAGTACTGATTTAGAAAGAGACAATATTGATTCAGTGCTGATTTAGTAAGGGACAGTTTTGATTCAGTTCGGGAGAGTTTTGAGTCAGTACTGATTCAGTAAGAGACAGTGTTCATTTAGTACTGATTCAGTAAGAAACATTATTGATTCAGTACTGAATCAGTAAGGGACAGTATTGATTCAGTAACGTTTCAGTGGTTGTGAGAAGTGCCAAATCTCTGTCTACTAGATGTGCTCGTAGGCTAAGTGAGAGACACCATCCAACAGCTGTGTGCTCAAAAATTATGTCTGGTACCAATTCAGTAAGAGGCAGTATTGATTCAGTACCAATTCAGTAAGAGGCATTATTGATTCAGTACCGATTCAGTAAGAGGCATTATTGATTCAGTACTGATTAAGAAAGAGACAATATTGATTCAGGATTGATTCAGGTAGGCACATTATTGATTCAGTTCTGATTCAGTAAGGGACAGTTTTGAGTCAGTGCTGATTCAGTAAGAGACAGTGTTTATTTTATACTGATTCAGTAAGAAACATTATTGATTCAGTACTGATTCAGTAAGAGGCAGTATTGATTCAGTACTGATTTAGTAAGAGACAATATTGATTTAGTACTGATTCAGTAAGAGACAGTATTGATTCAGTATTGATTCAGTACTGATTCAGTAAGGCACAGTATTGATTCAATAACGATTCAGTGGTTGTGAGTAGCACCAAATCTCTGTCTACTAGATGTGCTTGTAGGCTGAGTGAGAGACACCATCCAACAGCTGTGTGCTCAAAAATCCTGTTTGGTACCAATTCAGTAAGAGGCAGTATTGATTCAGTACTGATTCAGTAAGAGACAGTATTGATGTAGTACTGATTTAGAAAGAGACAATATTGATTTAGTACTGATTCAGTAAGGGGCAGTTTTAATTCAGTATTGATTCAGCAAGGTACATTATTGATTCAGTACTGATTCAGTAAGGGGCAGTTTTAATTCAGTATTGATTCAGCAAGGTACAGTACTGATTCAGTACTGATTCAGTAAGGGACGGCGCATTTATTATTAAATTCATAATATGTCAGGGTGTCAGGATGGCAGCCAGAAAAAAAGCTGGACATTAGGAGTTATTTTACTACAAGTCAAAGATTGCTAATCTGTAGAGGGAGTCAACAATAATGTATAAATATATTACCTCATTTGTCATTAGTTGAATTTAACTTATAATATTACCAAATTCATTCATTTACATTATTATGGATTCAGTACAGGCTAAATCAATCTAAGTCAATTCCTGAACAGCTCTGTTTATAGTTGTGAAGGTTTACTGGTTTAGATGTTCTATCATGAAGATCAGAAAGCTAGCTGTGATGCTGTTGGTTCACCTAAAACTACTATATCTATAAATTGAGGCTATAGATGACATGACATTGAGCTCATAAGTCATGAACGTAATCATACATTCATAAATGCAAGAAGCCTCAGACTCCAGAGTGCCCCCTGTGGACCACTTTTATGTCCCCATGAAATATCCAAATCAAACCTACATCCTTGATCACCAGCATACTTACCTGCTATGAGGAGTGGATTGGAAATTTTTGGAAACCTTTACATACACAGAACTACTACACATCAAATTACATGCAAACCCATCACTGTATTGTCCACTGTGGTTTCCATGGTAACAGTTTTTTGGTGACGGGGTCAGGGCAGACAAAAGTGAACTGGTCAAACTAACTGGCATTTTCATTTGATACTACTTGGAACAAAACTTACTGTACTGTAATGTACTATAGGGACAAAAGTATTGGGACACCTGATTCATTGTTTCTTCTGAAATCAAGTGTATTCAAAACAGCTTATCCTGCTTTGTTGGAGTAACTGTCTCTTCTGTCCAGGGAAGAAGCTAGCTAGCTTTCTACTAGATTTTGGAGAAGCATTGCTGTGAGGATTGGATTGAATTCAGTGACAAGAGTGAGAGTCAGGTCAGAATTTTGGATGATTAGTACCTGGCCTCATCCCCAACTCCCCAACTCATCCCAAAAGTATTAAATGGAGCACCAGCCATCATTGCCGGTCCCAAGCTCACTTTTTTGACCTTTAGGCTGTGGCTACCCCACATTAATACAAACTCACCATAAACAGGACGTTCTTGGCAATATTGATATTTAAACAATGATTTCTTTGAATTGTTCTTTTCTACTGCAATATCATTGCATATCATGCAAGAATTTTAATTTCATTTTGGGGGCCCAGCAACACCATTGTACCCTACCTATAACCCCCTTCCTTCTGATACACTCTTGTTGTGCTGAGAACGGTCCATCTCCCCAATAATATCTGGACAATAGCGATCATGTGGTCTGAAACTGACCACTGATGAGTAGGGTAGTGATATAGGGTAACCTATAGCCTATATCTAACCTTTATGCTGACCCATAAAGGAAGTGTTTTACCTAAGTGCACAGTGAGAGTATGAATACATACGACAGCTATAGTACAGCTATAGTACAGGTTTCTAGTACACTGAGAGTAATCTAGCAGATGCTACATATTTGGAACCGATCACCCTCCTGAAATGCGTGTCATTCATGTCTGTTTGTTAGTCGTTTTCCTGTTGGCAGCTGACCGCAAGGTGGGCTCGCATTTACAGCATTTCCTATGTTCTGTATTCGGAAAAGAGTGTCTGAATCCCGCGCACGAAACATGCTCATTCCCCGCACATTAATTTCCTTATTTCCTCTGGCAAACGCTCCCGCTGTTTCATAAGCTGTAGGACCTTTTGGCAGTTGTGCTTCGTTTGTATGGCCATGTTGAAACAGCTGGGTGCTATCTCACTGCTAATGGGCGCAGTACATGATTAACACTTTAATGAGTAACATGCTTTCACTATATAAATAATGAAATAAGCGACATTTGCATTGTCAGCATGGGTGTGGATTTGGGTCAGTTTGTCCATGCCTTTGGAAGAAATGACATAGAGAATAATTCGACAGAGAACTTATTTATTAGTTACAGAATTATGCTGTGGGATATAGAGATATATAGACAGATAGATGGCTGGATGGATGGATAGACAGATATATGGATTGATGGGTTGGTGGATGAAAGATAAAATACAATACTTGTTCTCTATTTTCAGCAGAATAAATGTAGTGCTTTCATGAGGAAGAAGGAAGTAAAAAAAGCTAAAAAACAGATGTTTAAGTCAGTCTTTATAAACTGTGCAAGACCTGAAACTAAACCTAAACCTAAACGTAAACTTAACTCTCTACACCTCAATCTAATTCTAACCTAAACTTATCCTAACCTACACTTCAACCTTAACCTAAACATCTACTACACCTAAACCTAATTCTAACTTTAACCTAGCCTGAACTTAACCTAACCCTTACCCTAACCCTAACCTTAAACTTAACCATAGTAGAATATGACATTCTTACAATTTCTGCAGGAGTTTCTAACCATTAATCCCTCTTTAAGAAGCTTCACCACACAGAAAAGCAGAATGCTATTTTCTCAGTTCTTCTTCAAGTAGATGCCAGGTTTCACTTTCACTTCAGATCATTCTTATGAACCTCTAGGCTTCACTTAAAGTTCAAGTTATTTTTGCTAGAAACTTTATTTATTATATATCAACATTATATATATATATATATATATATATATATATATATATATATATATATATATATATATGTATATATATATATATATATATATATATATTCAATATTTTTATCTACTGCATTCACTGATTATTGTGAGCTGTAGATAAATCACTTTTGCTTCTTTTAGGATCCTTTCATGAATGTTTTTTTAGAGAAGTATTTCTGTAAATGTAATGTGTGAAAGTAAAGAGACTGTTTGAAGGTTCTTCACTCTCACAAGAATCAGATTTGGTTTTAACACTTTTAACATTTAGCGTTTCAATGATTCTTTAATAAAGACAAAGGCATTGATTAATTATTTATTATTTAATTTTTAATTATTTAATTTTTAATTTTTGAAATGTTTTTTTTCTTTAGGATGGACCTTACTTGTATTTTTCACTGGATCTGGCAGTTCATTGAATCTGCACATTGTGTCCAAAATGCTCCAAAAATGCTCCAAAATGACTTATTGAGTAAAATCTTTTTTTTTAATTTATTTTTCCGGTAAAGTTGCCATTTTGAAGATACATGCGTTTTCTGTGATGAGACAATGTATTTTGTATCTGGTATTTTTTGATATAACACAAATGTCTCGCAATATTGCTCCACAATTGTTGAGCATTACAGAACCTCTTTGCTTAGACTCTATAGAATAATAGAATAAGAATAAAAAAATCCTTTTTATTTGTCCGATATTTAGTCTTTTTGGTCCCCAACCCACCATATTCATTACAATTTTGTCCCCAAGACAAACAATGTTCTACAGAATGGTTCTGAAGCTCCCTTTTTTCAGGTCTGTTATGGTTAAGAGTGTGGAGTTCAAGTAGAAGTGACTGTTTGGCCTGGTTGTGACCTCACTGGTGTTTTTCTTTATTCACAGTAGCTATGGTTCTCTCTCGCTTTCTGTCTCCCACTCTTTCTTCTGTGATTGCACATGTACATCAGTTGGCCATCTTCCCAGGGCACGTTCAGTTCACGACTCTCTCTCGCTCTTTCTCTCACTCACTCTCGCCCTCTTTCTCTCTGCCTGATTGAGACAGACCTTATGCACTCTGCTTCAACTCCTGCCCTGTACGGAGCTGCTGCAGGGTTCAGCGGGCGATCGAGGCTCTTTTACAATTGCTGTCGTGACACGAAGGTTCACGACTGAGGCTGGGCTCGGCCCCCGCCAGGTGCTGGGTCTGTCAGCCCGGGCGGAGGGAAAGAGGGGTCGGCAGGTCATGGAGGACGCGACTCACCCGTAGGTGGTTGCGGTTGGCAGAGACTGCCAGGAGGGCGGGGCCACCACGGCACGCTATGCATGCTCAGACGCTCCCAGAGTGTTTACCGCCACCTCAGGGTGTTAGGAGAAACACATATACACACACATATACACACACACACAATTACACACTAGCACACGCTGCCTCTTGCTTCATCTTTATGCCCTAAACACACACACACATTATTCCGGGCACTGCTCAGAGCTCTCTGTATTTCTTTTTCCACACGTCCATGTGTATAGTCTTTAAAATGAAGGTTCCTAGATGGTTATTTAAGAACTTTGAGGAGGTTCTTCACACTTGCTTATACAAATACTCCTCTAATAAACAGTTCTTCTTCTGAGTGGGTTTCCAAGCTTGACCATTCTCCATGAGTACACTTTTAAAAAATGATGGTTTCCTAAACTAGCTTGGGTTTTTGGTTCAGGTAAGAAGCTTTCATTAATGTAGGACCTTCACAATCAATTGAAATGTATTAAAAGTCAATCCTCAGTGATATTGGTCCCAAGAACCTTCTCGAACAGTGAGG
>NC_132886.1:6246935-6314435 GCF_030463535.1 Salminus brasiliensis
TGTCAAAACAATACAACCACTAAAAATTCAGAGAAACATTGTCTAATAAATCCAAACTCTGCAAACACAATCAGTATCCCATGTTAAACAATAAAGAAACTGTTAAGCTATTGTATGTATATTTGAGTTTAGCTTTGAAGTTAATAGTGCAGTTAAAGCCGACTATATGTTAAAATGTTTGTGGAAAATTATATTAAATGCATTTATCTACTTTATGTTGCACCCATTGCTGACACAAAGCTTATCTGGTCCCTGTGGAGTAGATAAACATGAACCTGTTGGCACCATGCTGCCTAATGCCAGGCATGGACTTGAGGGGCACAGAGCCCCCCAGAATTGAGCTGTGGAGCAGTGGAACCATGTCCTCTGGAATGATGGATGGTGCTTCATCCAATACTTTTGAGATGAGTTAGGCAGTTGGGAATGAGGTTGGGTGATCATCATCCAACATCCTGACTTTACTAACGCTCTTATTGCTCAATGCAATCAAATCCTAGTAGTAGAAACCTTTTCTTCAGAGTAACAGTTTCTCCAACAAAAGCATGATAAACTCTTTTTTAATATCCTTGATTTTGGTAAAAAATAAAATATATAAAAAAACTTTGGTCCATATAGTAAATTTCAAGTGGTTAAATTCATGTAATGATTTAATTAAAGCAACAAATACAAAAATAGAATAGTATAAAACACTCAAAAAATAAATTATTAATAAATGATGATCCACAAACATCTGGTATTGACACTTTGTAGGCAGATTGCTTTTACATGTTATGTTGAATTTAATGACTTTATTAGCTCCCTCAGGACCATGAGCTCTAGTAAACTGGAACTTCTTATCATGTGATAACTGTGATGCGGTTAATAGATATTAATGATTTATAGCTCTGTACAGAATGACTAACTGGATTTATGGTCACTTGTACTTTATTATTAGGTCTAGATCTGGTGTTTTTACACTGGGTGAACAGGGTCTCTAAGCTGCTACATAACTGTCTTAAAACTGTTTTAAAAACAGTGTGTGTTGAATCAGAGAGTTCTAGAAACTCTGCAATTTAGTTAATAGAGCCTCCAGTTGCGGGGAGACCAGCATCTCCCCTCCTGGAACACACCTGT
Source organism: Salminus brasiliensis (assembly GCF_030463535.1). Taxonomy (NCBI): domain Eukaryota; kingdom Metazoa; phylum Chordata; class Actinopteri; order Characiformes; family Bryconidae; genus Salminus; species Salminus brasiliensis. The sequence goes on from NC_132886.1 coordinate 6,248,049, forward strand.
TAGTCAAATAATCTAATTACAAAAGTTGAAATAAAGAGAAGATCATTTAAACAAAAAGTGGGGTAAGCATGAATGGGCCTTTTCTTGAGGTCTGCTTATGACATACAATGAGGTTGTATTACAGAAAACCGCTGTAATTCATTTGTACAAGACTGTTTTGTTATTGTTATTTATTTACTAAACAGTTTTTTTTTTTTCCAGAATTCATAAAAACTCAACAATTAAAATGTGAACATGGACATTTAGTGGGATTTGGTGTAAAATTATTTATTGTAGAAAACTATTGTAGATTTTCTTATGTACAGGGGTAGTGAATGGAACCATGCATTATCATAAATATTGGCATTTTATTTACTTTCCAAAACTTTCAGTGAATGTGTTTTACACATTTCTTTGGAGGTTATTTTTTATCTTTCTGCTGAGGATGGAATTAAAATAAAAAAATAAAATCACGAATTTCATGTAATTTCATGTAATAAATTTATTTTAAAATACATTTTAGACACTAAAGACTTCCCATCACTTATTTTTCATATATAGACCTTATGGATCCTTTTCTGCGTGGTTTAGGCAGGGGCTGGTACCTATGTAGGGCATGCATGAGGTATTGCATGATCTGCTGTGAATTGTGAAACAATACGCAATAAACAATAATGGAAAACCCCTTTTTTTGTATAGAACCATTAAAAAAAATAGAAAATTAACAATGCAAAGAACCATCCAACTTGCTCTTTAAGTTGTTATGGTTCTTTATAAAACTATTGCCTTTAAGTTTAAGTTCAAAATTATATATGTAGCGATGCAGCTTTACAAAAGAACCTTCAAAGGATGGCTAGGAAAACAGAAAGTATCCAACATAGTAGGATCTGTACACAAAGCAATGGAGCTCCAATTGCCCCTCTTCCACCACCAAGGCTAAGGGGTATAAAGACTTCCCAGAGGCCAAAACATCAGATGACGTAATCAGAATCAGACCTTGTGAACACCCAATAAGTCCAAAATAGCCCAACACTGGATATTAACCCTGAGGTCAGTTTGAATTATTTATAAACACCTATAAACGCATCTAGGTAGAGCTCCACCCTGGGGTTGCCTCTCTGTATAGTATCTCAGGTCTCTTCTGCCACCATCCAACACCACACATCCACAGCTATTATAGGTCAGGGGTTTCTATATTTCAACTGAAATGCTATCTGGAGGTACTATGCAGAGAGCTGTGCCTCTTGGACAAAGAGCAGTGAGTCACAGGCCATTATGGTAGAGTCTGCTGTTAGGAATTACTGCCATTGGGACAATATTAACGGAAAGGACTCTTTCCTTACCAGCAAGGTATCCCAAGGTATCTGTTTTAGTCCTTGTCATTCAATCATTGGAAATGTTGGCGAGGGAGATGAGAAGAAGGTATAAGGTTCAGTAAACCAATACTTTCTGTCCAATGCAGTTCCAGCTAGCTAGCGTGTGGAGTATGCCGTGATTGGGTGAAATTTGTAGTTTGTACTTCTAAGGAATATTTTAGCTTTAGCTTTAGAAAAAAACAAAAAAATTAATTGGTTAAGGAACATTACCCCCTTAACACTCCAAAGCTTATCACACACTAAGGTGTATTACTCAATAACTACAAGGACTTCTGTCCAAACTGGTGGGGCTATTCTTCTATTATTGAAATTTATAAGTTGTATGGGGCAGTGGTGGGGCAGTGGTGGCTCAGCGGTCAGAACCCAGGCTGTTAATGACAGGGTTGTGGGTTTGATAGCCAGGCTCGGCAAGCTGCCAGTGTTGAGCCCTTAAACAAGGCCCCATCACCCTCTCTGCTGTCCGCAACGACTGCCCACCAGGCACCACCAGATAGGTTAAAAGCGGAAGCCAAATTCCATCTGTGTCCAATACTAATGGTAAACATGATTGTCTTGTCTTGTAACAACACTTTTGGCTCATCCACAGGCTTTTTAAGGGGTTAAACACACCTCTATTACAAACTTGCATCTTGATGGAACCCAAAGTTGTTCTTCTGTGGCATCACTACAGACCCCTCTAAGGCACCTTCATTTCTAACAGTGTAAAAATGTTGGATTCACCATCCATGCAGAACTGATCACAACAGGGAGAATAAAACAGGTCATTTAACAGTTGGTGCAGTTGGTGCTGTAGATCTTTGATGTGTTCTTCAGTTGATAAAATATTATCCAGCTTTCATGTGGAGATACCTTAACCTCCTAAACAGCGAATGGCTTTTACCAGGGAATAGCCCCACCAGAGTAATACACCTTAGTGTGTAATAAGCCTTGGGGTGTTAAGGGGTTAAAGCATGTAAAATAATCATATAATCATATAATCAATAAATTACTGCTGAAGGTACATCTAGGGAATACACATATGTAATGTTGTGAAATATGTATTTTATAATGCCTGCTGCCCTTTACATCTATTATCATGAGAAACAGGCCGCTTTGAAGACAGAAAGATACAAGCTTTTCTTTTTTTTTCTTCTGACAGAAACAAATGTAAACAAACAAAAAGGTTTTATATTATAATTGTTTATTATTAAAATGTGTATTTTTGTGTAAATATGCCTGTATTTTATTTTCTTATAATACTATGTGCATACCTATACCTATCCTCAACATTATCATTTATTGTCTGTACTAATATGTCCCACTGTTCATCTTAATAAACGATTATTTTGAGCATTTAGAGGAATCTTGGGGCAGTTCCTCAAAAACGTAAAACTCTTAAACTGCAGTGGGATTATTTTACTTATTACTGGAATAAAACATAATTTCACAAGTAATTATGTTACTATAATCTAATTGAATCTAAAGCTTATACAGTACATTACTGTACTGCATTACTCTAGACCTCGTAACTTGGTCAAAGCTGCTTTGTGACGACACGATTAGTAAAAAGCTCTACAAATAAATTTGACTTAATGTAATCTGTCTTTCTGTCCGAGAAGCAGTTGGTTGACCAATGGTTGATGTAGATGCAGGTACATATAGACTAATAGTGGCATCCAGAAGATGAGACTCATTTAAACAGTCTCATTTAAAGCAGTAAAAATCTGCACACTGATTGTAGAAGCATCGGCTGATGTGTAATTGATGTGAAATCCTGGGCATTTGATGCTTATGAGAAGTCCTGATACGCAGGAAAAAAAACTCCTGGGACTCCAGAGAGTAAAATATAAAAGTTTACTGGCCAACCTCAAGCACTGTCCATCGCTTGGCCATGTAGATTTCTGCCAATCCAGAAAAGAAATGACTTACAGAGACCAGTGAACCAGCGAATCCACCAAATCACCAGCATCTTAATCTACTAATGATCTAGAAAAACCTTATTAGGAATTATGCAGCACGCATACTAGGAATGTAGGAAGGCATGTGGTTCATATTTAATTTAGATATTTCATTTCATGTAGCTTTAGATTAGATTAGCAGATGGTCCCACCAAATCACTACCAATTATCCTCAAATAATAGGGTCCTCACACTCAAGAAATCTGGGAATTAGGTAGCTGATATTACTGTATATACATAATTTTTACTTTTATAAAAAATTATATGTGTATACATGTAGAATAGTTTGCAGACATCTGCTCATTCAACCTGCTCTTTCCTTTAAAATGAAGGGTATTAATGATTAGTTTGTCCCCCTTTGTGGCCTCTACTATTCAGAAAAGGCTTGTATTCAATGTTGGAACATTGCTGTGATGATTTGATTTGATCACTCCAGCTCATACCAAAGGTATTGCACAGCCCAGTGCTGGGAGCCTTTAAACCCCTCTACATTTACATTTACATTTAAGGCATTTAGCAGACACTCTTCGCCAGAGCGACTTACAAAAGTGCTTTGCTATTTACCCAAGAAAAACCTCAGCTAGTTTAAATAGCTAAAAATTTAAAGATCCTCTAAGTTTAGACTCTACTAAACACAAGTCAGTAAGGAGACCACTCTGCTATTCACCCAAGTATTCTCAGAAGAGGAGGGTCTTCAGTCTGGGTTTGAGGACAGCGAGCGTTGGACTCTGCTGTTCGGACACCCAGGGGAAGCTCGTTCCACCACTTCGGTGCAGGACAGAAAAAAGTCTGGACGCTCGTCTTCCGTGGATTTTGAGGGATGGCGGGTCGAGCCGAGCCGTACTTGAAGCTGGAAGGGCTCTTCTGCAGATCGGCTTTTGACCATTGCCATCAGGTATGGAGGGGCTGGCTGGTCCAGTCTTGGCTTTGTAGGCCAGTGTCAGGGTTCTGAATCTGATGCAGGCAGCTGCTACAGGAAGCCAGTGAAGAGAGAACGCAGCAGAGGAGAAGCTGAACATGGATGAATTTAGGAACGTTGAAGACGACCCATGCCTCTGCATTCTGGATGAGTTGCAGGGGCCTAATGGTGCGCAGAGGAAGCCCAGCCAGAAGAAAGCTGCAGTAGTCAAGTCTTGAAGTGACGAGAGACTGAACGTCTGAGCACCTGGGCGACTCTCTAGAGAGGAAGGGTGAAATTCTCCGGATGTTGTACAGGAGAAATCTGCATGACTGAGTTACATTTGCAACATGACTTGAGAACGATAACTGATCATGCATGACTACAGCAAAGCTTCAAACCTATGTAGAAGGAGTGACCAGTGAGTTCTCAAAGAAGATGGCAAACTCTCTAGGTGACACACTTTAGGGAACCAAAAAAGTTGCTTCTCACTACATTAAGTGATTTTTTAGGGTGCACAGAGCATAGACCTAGTCTTAAACTATTCAGCTGATAAATTGAAGCATTCAGGATCTTCACACCAAGCCTGCTCGACGTTTTTGTGAACAATAGGACAACGGTTGACTCAGCTCCACTATCTGGATCGCTTCATCCGTATAATCTCCAGCTATTTGCTGTCTATAATGCTTATATTAACAGATGGCTTAGCACACACAGTCCATGGGATATGTTTATACGCCCCTGGTAGGGATGTGTCTAGGTAAGAGGTGAAGCAGCAGTAGATTCTCTGGAACTCCCCCTGAGACATAAGCATTAGTCACCAACGTTTCAGTGTCAACACACTGAACGTGAGCTGTTTTTGCTGGTTAGTCAGAGAAGAACTCTTGGGTAAACGTTCTTGCTTGCGTTCCTGCTGCAGTTTCTACAGCAGGAAGGAGAGCTCGGAGAGATTGCGTGCCTTACGCAGACCAGACAGGTGAATGACTACGGGATGACAGCTCTGAATTTCCTCAAGCTGACTTGTTTACTACTTGAAGTGGGCTGAAAAGCGAGAAACCGTTTTACATACGGAGAAGATTCGTCCTGAAGCGCCAGGTTCATTCGGGTGTGGTCAGAGGGTTTTTACATGATACTTTGCTTGCACGCAAGTGGTGCCCATACACATACTTGGGAATTTCTCAACAGTCTACTACTGAGATGTCCTTCAATCAAACACACTTCAAAATAAGCACCTCCCCTTTAAAAAAAAAGAGGACACTGAGGTCACAGGGGTGTCCATGCATAAATTAAATGAACTCAGCTGCTAAAAAAAATATTTTTAGACATTGTTCATCCTGGTGTATAAATATATTTATTTATTATTATTTTAATAATAATAAATATTGTATATATACACATATTATATATATGAATAAATATATAAATACACTGTTCCTTTTTATTTATTATTATTTTAACTGATTCTAGATCTGATTTGTGTATTTTTCTCGATGTTCAGGCATTTTGAGGCTGCAGTTAATCTCCATCTCTCTTACTTTTGCTATTATTGTCATTATTCTTACCACCATTAACCATCATTTCTTTCATTACTCTTCTTCTTACTTCTAGTATCCCACTATTCTACTATTACGTCTTTCATATCTCTACTATGATTATATTAGTTATTAGTTTATATTATGATTATTTTGCGCACCTGAGCAGTGGAACAGTCTAATATGGTGGTACAGTGACTTTTTTTTATTAATAATCTATAAATAGTTCTGATTAGAGGACAATGGGTCGGGTCCACCTTGGGAGTCTTGGATCCTCCCAAAGTTTCTTCCTCCACTGTGGCCTTTGGCTGCTCATTGAGTGTCTTAGGTTTTCATGTCTTGTTGATTTCTTGTCCTCTTACTGATTACTGATTGCATAAAGATGCTTTGTGACGACACCATTTGTAAAAAGCTCTACAGATAAATTTGATTTCATTATAATTTCATAATCTGTCTTTCTGTCTGGGAAGTAGTGTGACTAATGGTTGATGTCGAAGCAGGTGCATCTACACTAATAGTGGCATCAAGAAGGCAGGACTCGTTTAAACAGTCTCATTTAAAGCAGTAACAATCTGCACACTGATTGTAGAAGCATAGGCTGACATGTAATTGATGTGAAATTCTGGGCATTTGATGCTTTTTTATGTACTTGTAGCTTATGATATTACTGGCTTCCTGTAGCTGCCCGCATCAGATTCAAAACCCTGACTCTGGCCTACAAAGCCAAGAACGGACCAGCCCCTCCGTACCTAATGGCAATGGTCAAAAGCCGATCTGCAGCTAGAGCCCTCGAGCTTCAAGTACGGCTCGGCTCGACCGAAGTGGTGGAACGAGCGTCCCCTGGGTGTCCGAACAGCCGAGTCACTCGCTGTCTTCAAACGCAAACTGAAGACTCACCTCTTCCGAGAGTACTTGGACGAATAGCAGAATACTATGGTCACCTTATTGTATTGTGTTTAGTAATGTCTAAAGCTTAGAGCTATCTTTTGAATTATTGGTCTATTCTAACTAGCTAAGATTTTTCTTGAGTAAATAGCAAAGCACTTTGTAAGTCGCTCTGGATAAGAGCATCTGCTAAATGCCACAAATGTATATGTAAATGTTATGAGAAGTCCTGATATGCAAAAAAAAAACTCCCAGGACTCCAGAGAGTAAAATGTAAAAGTGTACTGGCCAACCTCAAGCACTGTTTATACCATGTTTTTCATCACTTAATCATGTAGATTTCTGCCAATCTTGAACAGAAATGACTTACAGAGACCAGTGAACCAGTGAATCCACCAAATCACCAGCATCATAAACTACTAATTATCTAGAAAAACCTTATTAGGAATTATGCAGCAGTCATACTATACTATACACTATACTATAGGTAGGCATGTGTTTTATATTTCATTTATATTAATATGATGTTTAATAGTTTGTAAACACCTATTCATCCAACCTACTTATTCACCTGAAATGAATGGTATTAATCAGGAGTTTGTCGACTATTGCTGCAGTAACAACCTCCTCCCGTCTAGAAAGGGTTTACACTGGATGTTAAAACATTGCTGTAAAGATTTGATTTGATCGTTTCAGCTTATCCAAGGATGTTAGATGAAGCTCCATCACTCCAGAGGACATGGTTCCAAAGCCTTTACAAGGCATAAAGATGCCACAAAAGGTAATTTGAGCGATGCCATAGAAGAACCACTTTTGGGGCCGTCTACTAAAGAACCATTTTTTAAAAAAAAGATGTGATCTTTAAATTCTTTAAAAAGGTTCTTCACACATCTCTATGACAAACATGGTTCTTTGTTAAAGCAAAACTAGTTCTTATATGGCATCACGCAAAGATCCATTTGTAGTTCCTTTATACTGGGGGTGTACTTTGTATCCCTCTGGTTGACACTTGAGCTTACCTTAAGTTCTGGCTAACCCTAACCTAACCCTAAACCCTAACCTAACCCTAAACCCTAACCTAACCCTAAACCCTAACCACCCTAACCCTAACCCTAACACTAACCTAACCAAAACTTAAGCTAACCCTAACCCTAACCCTAACCTAACCCTAACCTAACCCTAACCCTAACCTAACCCTAACCTAACCCTAACCCTAACCCTAACCCTAACCCTAACCAAACCTAACCTAACCTAACCCTAACCCTAACCCTAACCCTAACCTAACCTAACCTAACCCTAACCATAACCTAACCCTGACCCTGACCCTAACCCTAACCCTAACCCTAAACCCAATCTAACCCTAACCCTAACCCTAACCCTAACCTAACCTAACCCTAACCCTAACCCTAACACTAACCTAACCAAAACTTAACCTAACCCTAAGCCCAACCCTAACCTAACCAAACCTAACCTAACCCTTACCCTAACCTAACCTAACCTAACCTAACCTAACCTAACCTAACCTTAACCTTAATCCTAACCCAGACCCTAACCTAACCCTAACCCTGACCCTGACCTGAGTCCTACTGTCCTATAGGCCTATTGGCAAAGCCAATTCCAATAGGGATGATATGGTTGGTGTGGTTGATGTGGCACAGCAGATAACACCACTACCAGCCACCATGTTGGAGACTGGGGTTTGATTCCCAGTCTGGGTGACTATGATGTGCTACACTAATAAGAGTCCTTGAGCAAGACTACTGACCCTACGCCTCTGTAATATGAGTAACCTTGTAAGTCGCTCTGGATAAGAGCATCAGCTAAATGCTGTAAATGTAAATATAACCTATGTGGGTGCAGCTGAGTCCCTGTTTTAGCAATGTGTGCACTTTACAATAGTCAAATTCACAAATTAGGAATGGGTTACAAGACATTTTCTTAAACTTACAGTGACCCACATGAGAACTTGTGTTAAAACCTAAATGGACTCGTAACTATCTGCCACTATTAATATCACCACTATTAACTATCTGCTGTATCTGGTTTGGTCATTTTTATCTATATAATATCTATATAAATGTTTAAGTAGTTCTGACCAGAGGAGGACGGTCCCCCTTGTGAGTCTTGGTTCCTCCCAAGGGTCTTCCTCCAGCTCTAAGGGAGGTTCTTCTTGCCACTGTTGCCGTTGGCTTGCTTACGGGGGGTCTGTGATCCTTCATGTCTTCTTACGTTATTTATTTTTTCTTAATTACTAATTATGTAAAGCTGCTTTGTGACAACAACAGTTGTAAAAAGCTATACAAATACATTTGACTTGACTTCACTTGAACTTGTTAACCTCATATCTGTTACAACAACAACAAAAAAACTTTCATTTTTGTCTAAGTTCAAATGCCACCATGCCTGATAACTGTCATTTCACCAATCAGGATTGAGCGTCTCGTCTCTGAATGTGTTTTTACACAATGTGTCAGTCTGGCCTGGGACAGCGAGAGAAGAGAACTGGTACAAACAAGCGGGCATGGGCTGAGTGGCACAGATAGGCATGCATGTGTCTGCTGGAGAGAGTTTGGGTAGCGGGCCAAAGCTGTCCATGCCAAACAAAGCTGAAGTTACAGAACCGGTTTTGGCGTCAAACAGGGTTCTCCCTTACAGGCTTGGCTGTGGGGGCAAAAGGTCGTATTTGTCACGAAAACACTGCCACTACTTTACATGCACATTTACCGAAACAAGCCCATACACACACAGAAAAGATAAGCTCATATTTTATTTTTTATTAAAGAGCACAGGACTGCAGCGAGGTAAAGGCCACGATATACAAATTAAAGAATAAAAATCATGCATGCGCACGATGGAAAGTTAGATTACAGCATACACTCTGTCTTGTCTAAACTTTATCCTCTGCTAAAACTTTCCCACTGTTATTACACTCTTCAGCTCTTTGTAGTGTACTCTCTCATGGAAGGATAAATAACAGTCAAAGAAGCGTTCGCACAATCGTGGGGTTTTATATGTTGTGTATGTTTGCCAAGATGAATTCCTCTAGAGCCTTTGGCTACATTTTCACAGGCTGACAAAACTAACAAATATTTTACCCAGGCAAACATGTTTATCACATGTCTCTTACTTCGCTGCGTCTTCCCTTTACATGTAAGGAGTCATTTTTAATAAATAGTCAATGAGAGTTGCTTGGCCCTTAAACTATGAAAGATCTGGTAAAGGTGCAGGTGTTTGTCACTGTACTATGTACAGCGAAATGTGTCCTCTGCATTTAACCCATCTGTGGTTGGGTTAACTAGTGAACTAGGGGCAGTGAGTACACACACACCCAGAGCGGTGGGCAGCCAACTCCAGCACCCAGGGAGCAGACAGGGTAAAGGGCCTTGCTCAAGGGCCCAACAGTGGCAGCTTACAGAGCCCGGGAATCAAACCCACAACCCTGTTATCAATAGTCCGGTGCTCTAACCGCTGAGCCACCACTGGCAGCAGTTCCTAACGTTTCCTCCAAATGTTATGATGAGTGGACCAATAGAAATGCTTCATAATGACTTGGAGTTAACTTGTTTTACACTGACTTCCAATGGAAGCTAAGGCTTCTTCCTGTAAAGTGGCTATTTTAACCCCTTAAACAGCCTGTGTGGACCACCGGTGAGTAGAAAGTGTTATTACACATTTCTATTACCGAAAAATAGCCCTGGTAGTTTGTACAGAAGTCCCTATAGTTACTGATATATACATCTTAGTCTATAACAAGCCTTGCTGCATTAAGGGGTTAAGGTTTTCAAGACATTAGAAACATTTGACACTATATTAGATGGATATGAATTAGAATTATGAATAAGAAAGTTAACAAATAACATTTTTTTATCTTTTATGAAGCAGTATTGGCATGCTTATGCAAGTATTCCATGTCTCTGAGCACAGGTAAGAGAACTGAGTGCACCTGGCTGGCCCCATGCAGGTGCATAAACAGCCTAAGCCCAGGTCAACGGCCCTCTACTGTTGAAACTGACGCTGGGCTTAGGGCCTTATTCACGGGTGAGGTTTTATAGTGATGATCAGTGATCCTAGCAAACCTTCAGAAAACAGACCTCAAACAGTGGACGGTAATTCAGGAGATGTCAAGAACGGGTTGGCATGTCACACCTGCACTCATTATAGAGCCTGGTAAGATGAGGAGGAATTCGAGCTATGCAGAGACTCCCTAAAAGACAGTTTATACGTTCCAGAGAAAGAGAATGTCCTGAGAAGTGCCCAGGAATGCTTAGCTTTGTGAAGACATTGAGGGGAAAAAAAAACATGTTTTGTCTCGTCATTGTGAAGTGCTGTGACACGGGTTCACTAGTCATACTCGCACTCCGCCGTCAGAGGGAGGGTTTTCAGTGTCTGGCTCATTGATTTGCAATAATAAATTGCACTCAAGATAAGCCTAGGCAGGCTTGTTAATCTTATTCTGAACATGTCAGATCAACACATGGAATGCTTATGCACTCCTAGAGCTCTAGTGTTACTAGGTAATTACTATCAAGACCTACAAACGTTTGTCAGCAGCACTGATGTGCTCGATCTCGAAAATGTAACCAAAGCAAAAAAGGTGTTGACGTAACCGCGCAGTCACCTTGCGAGACTATCTCCGCTGGCATCTGGGGAAGGTATGAACCTGTTTGTGAACGTCTATGACCTCGCTGCTGACAGGGCTCAGCCTTATAAGTGCCAAAACAAAAGGAGCTGAACTGAAAGAATTGGCGGGACGAACCACCTGCGTTCTCCAGGCCGGTCCCTGCGCTTTCATCTTTCCCTTTTCCTCTCATGCTGTTGAAACAGTGCCCTCCAGACTGGCTCGTTTGTTGTTCGGCCTGCCGTGGCCGCCAGAAGGCTTGGCTCTGAGCGGAGATCAGGGTAGGAAAGGGCTTGTTTTGGTCCTGCATAGAAAGGTGGCAAGACTGAAATCACATGAGGTCAGAGAACAGGAAGTGCTTTCATCTCCACCGCCCCACCAACTCTGACCCTCCATTGTGTAAGTAGAGGCTGCTGCAGCCTGTTCTCCAATCATCGTAAATGCTCCCGGGTTATTTTCAGCCTCTAAAAGAGACATATTAAGAAAGAAGCAGAGTGCTAAGGAGGTTGTTCTGTCACTGTGTGATTGTTGACACACACAGTCTGAAAAGTCAAGATCAATTTTAGATCATACGGTCAACCAGTCCACTTTCTGTGTCCTGGTGCTGTATTGCAGATCCCTAAGTCTCTCAAACAATGTAACAAATAATTCTTGAGAGGTCTTGGGAAACTCTACACTTGCTTGGATATCCATATTGGTAGGTCCTTCAAGCCGTTTTCTCTGTCTGTGTTCAGTTTCAGTTTGTCTTGAATTCTCAAGATTTGCAGACAGACCATTCTTAGGGCGGTATCTTGCAAATAGTCCCTTGTAAGGCATTGAAGACATGAGGACGCTCTATCATTCCTTTGTCCTGCATCCTTCTAAACTGTCAAGACCACCATCAGCATCCCTTGTCCCTTGTGAGGTACGTGTATTGCGTGATGAAGGGTCACGCGGTGAAACCGAGGTCAGTAAGACGGCAGTCTAGCGATGACTGTGACATCATATGGACGAGAGTTCCTTCCCTTTCCCCGGGCTGCTCATGTGGCCTTCCTCTGGTCAGTGTCAGAGCCCAGGCTGCAGGTCACGCTCACACCAAAGACCCCCCAGAGAGAGACCCCGTCGGCCTCCCAGAGACCAGAATAGCAACCCCGTGCTTCCAGAACTCCTCCCTCCACCCTCAAGACTTTACAAAAACCTGATGAGGGAAGGAAAACATCCTCTCTTAGCCAGCGCTGCTGCCAGCTTCCTGAACAGGTTAGCGGCGGGCCACAGTGGAGGGGCTTTGAATGAACTTCCCTGTTTAATAACAGAGAGGTGACTCTGGGGAGTCATGTTTATCTCTTCTACAGCAGCTGCTTCTGACATGCAGGGAAGACTTTGAGATCCATGAAGCCTAAAAGCTAGAAAAGTCAACAGCATTGAATTCACTCAGGATCTTACGTCCGTCAAGAAGTCTACTCTGTATCATCAAATACTGCATGAGAAACTTGAATCTGCTGAATCTTGAGTTATGACAGAAGACTTAGGACTTTTCTGTACCATCTAGTAGACAGTCTGACCATCTGATACATCTTAAACAGTACATAGACACAAGTGAGACACTGGGAGACCTGTTAATTCATTGTTTCTTCTGAAATCAAGGATATTAAAAGAGTTGACCCTGCTTCTGTTGGAGTAACTGTCTCTACAGTCCAGGGTAGAGGGTTGAGGTCAGGATGTTGGGTGATCACAATCCCAACTTAACCCCAACACCTCAACTCATCCCAAAAGTATGGGATGGAGCACCACCATCCATCATTCCAGAGAACACAGTTAGTTCCACTGCTCCACAGCTCAATGCTGGGGGGCTTTATACCCCTCTAGCCCACACCTATTGGCACCTTAGGCAGCATGGTGCCAATAGGTGCATGTCTATCTGCTCCAGAGAGTCCTATTCTATTGGCAATACTTCTCTACAGGGACTAGACATGATCTGTTTGTAAGTTTGCACATCTGTGTCAGCAATGGGTGCAGCTTAAAGCAGCTGAATGCATTAATTAGAAGGGGAGTCTACAAACATTTGGACATGTACTGTTACATCAGAGGAGAAATGATGTCCATGTCCAAGCCAAAAAAAGGAGAATGCGTCCAAGTTATTTTATACAATCTACAAGAAGGTTCCTAAGCAGTTCTTGACTGGGCTTTAAAGTTCTAGGAGAAACATTCTATCCTTCTCTCTGAATTTCAGGTGGTTCTTCACTTTTAGACATAGCAAATACAAAAATATCCTCCCATCAAAATGTGGTTATCTATTATTTTCACTCTAAAGAATCCACTGTTGCACCTTTATTCATAAAAAGTGTATAAAATTGGGATATGCCAGCTAAATCCACTTTATTGTAATTTAAAAAAAAACTTTTTCCTGCTCTCCCCGTAGCCAAGCCCAGCCCTGGTGTGGCGTGAGATGTGCTGTTTGCCCGAGGCTTTGTTTATGTTTCTGCAATCTGTCAGTGAAAGAGCGCCCTGGCAGATAGCGCTCCCCTCCCACCCTCCAGCCCACTCAGGCCCGGCCGCTGATACGGGAGGCACACTGCGCTTTGGCAGGTGTTTCAAAGCCTTCCGCATCTCACCTGCCATCTTGCCGTGAGAATGTCGGGCAGCCAGGCACTTGAAGGGCTGCAAGTATAGTCTAGGAATGGGGAAACCTCGCAAGCCTTTTGTGATTCTTTCTCTCGCCGTATTCTTCGACGTAATCACGGCATGGTAGCTATCGGCCCTGCAAATCAAATTCTGATTCGCTTCAGTGGGAGAAAAAAAGCAAGCTGCGGCAGTTTTACGTCATATCTTGAGGGACATGCTGTCACGACAGAAGTCGCTATAGTGGCCCTGGAAGATTACACAGATGTTTAGATAATAATGTTTTAATTAAAATGTTTTTTTTTTTCAAATCCACAAAACAAGACCGCAGTCATGATTGACATTGTAAAGACTGGACCTGTACTTTATATTTACATTTACATTTATGGCATTTAGCTGTTGCTCTTATCCAGAGCGACTTCCAAGGTTACTCATATTACAAAGGTGGGGCAATGTAGTGTTAAGAGTCTTGCCCAAGGACTCTTATTAGTGTGGTGCAGCATAGTCATCCAGATCGGATTGTTATATGATCGGATTGTGCCTTGATTAAAAAATTTTATTTTTCATGATTGGTGCTCAGATGACACCTTCAATGTCTGTCAACTGCTCACCTCTGCCACATAGAAGACCTATGAGTCAGAAGCCCATCAAGCGTGCATTATGCCAATCGAAAATGTCACTCCAAGCTGCCCGTGTGATTTTGCCCTCAGGCATTGCACACTGTAACCCCCTATTCCATTCAGGGGACTCTGTGCCCGTCCCTGCGCACATTAAAAAATCCTTGTAGCAAATGTTTATTTAAAAGAGATTTGTGGCGTTTATCAGATGGCTGTAATCTGATGGCAGGTGCAATGATTCGCTAAATGGAGTGGAACTAGTTCTCACGCACCTCCGACATGGCAGAGACAGGAAGGACACTTACGCAGGGAATCCGTTCAGTGCCAGAGGTCAACGGCTGCCACGCAGATTTTATCAGCTCGATGGTGAAGCTTGTGTTTACTCCTTTGTGTTTGCCTCTCTGATTATGATGGCATGAGTTTCCATTAAAACTGGATCGCTGTGGGGCTGGAAAACCCATAAAGTGACACACAATATATATGCATTACTTTTATAAGTATTATTATTATTCATTATTATTATTAATTATTATTTTTTACTCATGTGTATGTCTTTATGTGCAGTTTTTAGCGCCTTGGTGACAGCAGACATATCCAGAAATTAAACAGCCTATTGGAAAAGATAAAGTCTATTCAGTTCAACTCCTTTCAGAGAACTTCAAAACTCTCTGGGGTAAGTCTTCAGGGGAAATCTGAGTCAAGTCTTGAGTCTTTAGAGTGAGTCCAAGTTTGAGTCAAGACTCTAAGTCTCTAGGGTGAGTCTAAACTGATTCTCATGTCTCTGAGGTAAGCTCAAGTTTCTGGAGTGAGTATGGGTTGAATCTCAAGTCCCTGGAGTGATTCCAAGTTGAGTCTTGAATCTCTGGGGTTAGTCTGAGTTAGGTCTTGAATTTTTAGGGTAAGTCAGGTCACAAGAGTCAGGTCTTGTGTCGCTGAGGTGGGTCAGAGTCACTAAGGTCAGTCTGAGACTAGTCGAGTCTTTGGCATGAATGACAGATGAGTCTTTGTTATAATTGAGATTCAACTCTGACTCACCTCAGAGACTTAAGACTGGATTCAGACTTACTGCTGAGTTTTAAGTATCTGGGGTAAGGCTGAGTCGAGTCTTGTGTCTCTGGAATAAGTCTAAATTGAGTCTTGGGTCTCTGGGATGAGTGTGAGTTGAGTCTTGAGTCTCTGGGATGAGTGTGAGTTGAGTCTTGAGTCTCTGGGATGAGTCTGAGTTGAGTCTTGAGTCTCTGGGATGAGTGTTAGTTGAGTCTTGAGTCTCTGGGATGAGTCTGAGTTGAGTCTTGAGTCTCTGGGATGAGTGTGAGTTGAGTCTTGAGTCTCTGGAGTGAATCTGAGTTGAGTTTTGAGTCTCTGGGATGACTCTTGAGTCTCTGGGATGAGTGTGAGTTGAGTCTCTGGAGTGAGTCTGAGTTGAGTTTTGAGTCTCTAGGATGACTCTTGAGTCTCTGGGATGACTCTTGAGTCTCTGGAGTGAGTCTGAGTTGGGTTTTGAGTCTCTGGGATGACTCTTGAGTCTCTGGAGCGAGTCTTAGTTGAATTTGGAGTCTCTGGAGTGAGTCTGAGTTGAGTCTTGCGTCTCTGCTGTGAGTCACATTTCATTCTGTCTGTCAGATCAGAAGGTTTTCTGTAATGAAAAGAATGTTATTTGAAGCTGAATTAAACCTGTCTCCACTTTGATCTGCAATGATATCAAATTTAGCAAGACTGCCGTGTACCTTTCTTGATCTCTACCTCTATGTGTTGAACCTTCCTTCCTCTCTGAAGGAATATCTGTCACTTTTCCTTTTACTTTCCATTGAAGTGCTTGGCTTTTATTGCAGATGGCTCCTAGTATTTATAAGCGTATCAGATAAAGAAAAGAAAACAAATGCATTTCATCTTACAGCAACACAAAATGTACTACAATACCCACAATGCCATGCATTCACAGGGTTAACCCTATTTGTCAGTCTCATGTGACCCTTCCTCCCCAACACTGCACATAACTGTAGCAAAACTGCTTAAGTTGTAGTTACAAAGGTCTAATTTGAGAAATGCATTAGGAATTTGTATCTTTTTTTTTTCCTCTGACTGAAAGTTGATTAGTCTTCACAAGCCAAATTGTGAGCCATTTAAGCTTGAGAAAATGGGAATCTAGTGCATGTCTCCATTTCTGATTCAATTTAAATCAATTTGAGCAGATCAGTATTCTAATATCTTGGGTCTTTACTTTTCTTTACTTACTTGGGTCTATTTACCTTGTTTATTTGTTTATTTATTATTTAATAATTAAAGTTCTTGATTGTTAAGAGTTGTTGGTCCAAAAAACATCAATAACATTTTAACATTTAACATTTAAGGCATTTAGCAGACCCTCTTATCCAGAATGACTTACAAAAGTGCTTTGCTATTTACCCAAGAAAAACCTCAGCTAGTTTGAATAGGCTAAAAAATCAGTTTAGACTCTACTAAACACAAGTCAGTGTGGTGACCTCTCTGCTCAACAGGGACTCTCATGCTGGTGAAATGTGAATGGTAAGCAATTGTTTCTCAAAAATTGCAAAAAAAGTAAACCCTGAAAATCAGATTATGAAAGAAGCATAAAGAGCATAAAGAATAACATTCCCAAGCAAGAATTTTGCCCCCCACACAAAACACACTGTCCCCAATGAACAGTTTCCAGTAGCAGCATATATGCATTGAATTCATTCTCTTCCGTCACTTTCATTTCCCTCCATGTTTACATTTTGCCCAGCCCTCTTAAACAATCAACCTCATTAAATGAACTGATTTCCTAGAACCTTCCTTCTCTTCCTCTCTCTGTTCATGAGAAATATGAGCTGTTGCCATGTACGTGTGCAGAAGAGGAACACCCTGTGGCCTGTAGCACTGAATTCCCACCTGTGCTCACCTGTGCATGCCTTTAGCACCGCTAACCTCGGCACCTCCATCTTCAGACTGCTTGGAATGTTCCTCTCAGGAATGCCTCAAAAAAAGCCAGGAATTCTCAATGTGTCAGAGAAAGTGAATTCTGGTCAATGGTAGCTTCACACAAGACTTAGGTAAACCCTTAAAATCCAAGGGCCTGTATTGTCCTACTTAGTTTGGTTCCTCATGCTCAAGGAACTACTTAATTACATATTGTTTTCCTGGGTTACATAGCAGATACTGTTATTAATATTAATAACTAAATACTAAGTCATGGACTAATTCTCTACAGGGACTAGACAAGCTTCCTGTGTTCATTGACACATCTGTGTCAGCAATTGGCACAACTACTTTGGGTGCAAAGTAGCTGAATGCATTCAATTGTGTGTGATGAAGACTGTAATTAGCCAATGCCATGCGGATGTGTCAGATTTGGGCTTAAGCATCTGTGTGATCAGTGCAAATGAAGTAGGCTATTTGTGCAATGGTTCGAGTACTGGATAAGCACTAACGGCTTAGCAGTAAACCTGTGTAGATGAACCTGTGCAGTCTCATTACTGTCTAATCCAGCTCAGAGATTTGGTCTTGGTCTGGTGTAACTGCAGCTCAGGTTTCTGGGCTGTTTAAGCCGCTCTGAAGCTGGATTTGTCAGCCTGGATTCTGATGGGTCAGTAAGTGTACATGACTCACACGCCTGCTCTATTACTCTCTATCTCTAGTCACAACACACGGAGGTACACAAGACTGCATGGTTCACATTCTCCTCATACTCCAGGCGGCCTTGCACGCTGTCTCACGAGTGTTACGCACATGCCTACACACACCAGCAGTGCAGGATGGGCTCAGACAGGCAGTGCTCAGTCAAGAAGAAGATTTCTTGTGATTGGCCAACAAGAACCTAGTATTGCCTTGCCTTGTTTTCAGTAATGTCTGAAACAACAGCAACAACAACAACATTATTATTATGATTATTATGATTATTATTATTATTATGATTATTATGATTATTATTATTATTATTATTATTATTATTATGTGCATTATATGCTATGTAGACCCCTCTAATACATAAAACCCACAGTATGTAACCATGATTTGTAGTTTGGTCTCTGAGATCACAAACCAAATAAGTGTATAGTTTTAATAGAAAACCTCAGAAATATTCCACCAAGGTAAAACCACACTAAAACTGGCTTGATTATGCTTTCTATCCAACTACCGCGTTTGAGTCTGACATTTTGCGTGGTTATGTTCTACAGTGCCCAGCTGTTTGGCTACTGCAGAAAAATTACCATTAATTATTGCTGAATTAACCCATATAGTAGGTTATAACTGTGGCATAGGTAGCATTATTGACTTCCTGCTTGGTATGCATTTTCTATTTCTCCTATTTGTTATTAGTAGGACCTAACAAGTATAAAAAATAAACATCTTTGTACAGTATGTCGTTTTTGCAAAAAAAAAAATAATAATAATAATCTGTCCTTATATGGATCAAAGTTTTATATTAAAAAAATACTCAAAAAATATTTTAAAAGAAATTAAGTATCCTGGTGCAGAGAAGGAGAAATGAAATGTCCCCATATGAGGACGCAGGGTCTCAAATAGTTGAAGACCATTAATTGTGAATTTCCCCACTGCGGGACTAATAAAGGATTATCTTATCTTATCTTATCTTAGCATTAATTAATGATCATTTGGCTGGACTGATAGAATTAGCTGACATTAGCTTGAAGGCCTCTGGAAGAACTGTAGAGCTCACCCAGCTAGTGAACCAAACAACTTAATATCCTTGCAGTGCAAAATGTTTCATGAGTCCCAGTCCACAGAATCAACCAGTCTAACCTCCAAAAATAAATAAATAAATCAAATAGGCTATCCTTTCAACACTGGATTAAATCTTTTCACTATGTAAGTTATTGTATCCTATGTGTCAGCCCCTCTGTATCGCGCCCTCCGCCGGGGCGATTCCGAGCCGCCTCCCACAGGCTCACAGAATGACTTTTGTTGTGTTTCCGTTCTGGTTTTGATTCATGGATTCGGTTCTTGTTCATATACATTCAGGTATGTTCGGTCCGGTGTCTTGATTCGGTTCAGTGTTTGATTCAGGCACATCACATCATGTTTAGTTAATGTGTTTCACCTGGGACTGGGGGTACTTAAGGGGCTTCGACACTCAGTTAGACTCCGCAAATTAAATGGTTTGGAACCTTGAGTTAGCCCGAGAGGTTCCTGTTTCTGACCACGGTGTGTTCAGGCCAGCTTCGGATTGACTTCCTCATTTGCAAACAAGCCACCCGGTGGTTCAAGTACTCAGCGAGGTTCGTTGTTATCTGCTGAGATATACCCACGACTCTCACTCCAGCTAGGTTGGGTTGGGTTCCAGTTTGGGTCGGCCTAGCCGCTCTTGCCCCCGGTCTCAGGTCTGTTTGTTTTCACCCTCTGGTTTGCCATGTTCTGGTTGTGTTGATCACTGTATTCACGGTTAAGCCCTTTAGCTGCTGCACCTTTTCTCTGACTTGCCCCTATTTGTTTGTCTTGTTTTGTCAAATAAACTACTTGCATTGGACCCATCCCTGAGAGTGTTCATCCCTCCCCCATTTACAGAACACAGGTCTACAGAACCCACATAATACTTTAATGATGAAAATAATTAAAACTTTATAAATGTGTCATCAAATGTCCTTTACAGTCATGTGACCCCAACCTAGTGAAACTCTTACGGGAGATTTAGGGTTGGCGTGTATTAGTGAACGATGTTCCATCTCTCTAATACAGTTCTAGATAATATAGAGTCTGAGTACATAGTGTGCTGAAGATGTTCTGGCAGCTTGTGGTGGCCCAGCACCTTATCTTACCACAGAAAAACACATGTCTGGTTGTTTTTATGCTTGAATTTGTTACTCATCTGTTTTTGTGTTTGCAATAATAGACTCAAGGTTTGTGCTATAACATAAGATATTGGCACTGATGTACCGATCTTTGACTGTGGTACACCAGTACCAATATATTACGCTAGCTCTCCCTCTGACTTCATGTATTATTGCTTAATTATGAATTTTAAAAATAATTTGAACAGTTAAAAAGTTAAATTGAAGCAAAAAACTTTCAACTCTACAGGTCAGTTTCTTGACCAGGGATTAGGCCTAGTCCAGTTCCTTTCAATGGAGAGTCATGATTAAGAATTCTATGTAGTTCAGGACTGGGCTTAATCCTTTTCTGGAAAACTGACCCTAAAAGTTTACTCTATAGTCTTAGACTAGTTGAAACCTGGTCCTGAAAAGAGACCTTTTTGGTTTGTTCACTTTTGGACATGGTCCTGACTTGGTTGCTTCCCTCACTAGACTTTTGTTTTGATTTGATTTGGACTAGTGATAGTCTTGAACTTGATCAAAGTCTTGACTAGTTGTAGTTCAATGACAAAATGTAACACTAAGAACAGTCTACTCAGAACAGCTGGGTAAATGGTTATCTCATAACCAACCATTTTACTTCAATTTTAACTCCAGTAAGACGTTTTAAGCTGTTTTAAGCTGTTTTTAGTTTAGTTAAAACAGCACACAACCAGAGAAATTCTACCAAAATGTTTATGCTAAGATATCTATAAATGTTACATTTGGGTTTGAAAATGAAAAACACATTTCTGGTTGTTTTTGTGTTTACATCACTGATAAAAGCTGTTAATTACCACAATGTAATTGTTGCACCAGACAAGCGTCTCTATCAGCTGGACCAGATTTTTAGGGGTTTTGGTGTGCAGAAAGAGCATGGCCTATGTTAAGGTGCAAATTTTAAAACATGCTTAGACAAAAAAAGACTGTGACATTATAAAACATCCTGATACACTGAAAAAAAGCAGTACATTACATTTACTTCATTCAAATGTGAGTATTTCATTATGCTTACAAGACTGTGATTCACCTCAGACCATGTTTTACTTCTGTTTACCTACATTTGAAACATTACATTACATTCATGTTAATTTAATATGTGTTATTCATGTGAAAATGAATGGAAACATATGATTCGAACACTCAGTGATTCGCTTTCTTGAAAATAATGTTCCTTGGCGACTCTTGCCGAGGAAGCCACTGTTGGAGTGCACCACCTACGCAGGGCTAAAAGAATACTCCAGTAATGCAACACTTGATTGCCAGGTGGCTGGAAACAACCCCTTCATGCTCTCACATTACAATCTGCCCGTGTGTTAGCTTTAGAAAATCCAGCTCTGGTATTCAGAAAACACCCCGGCGAGCCTCGGCTGCGGAGGAGCTGAAATCAGTTACTTGTGTGGTAGCATTCCTCCTGCTGACGTCCATCCTGACGTCAGGCACTTACTTCAGTTAAAGGCAGACCATTAATCATTCGGGCTTATTAGAGGTCAGCGATGCCCGTAAGGAGGGGCCATATGTACCCAACGTACACAATCGCCTGCTATATTTAGATGCATGTAATAGGTGGCTCCGACAAAAGGTGGCTGTAACACGACACAGGTTGGGTGGAAAATACACACAAGGGAGATAAATTACTGTACTAGACACTGCCAGACACTTGTAGAGCCTGGTGTATGTACACATGCACAAATACACACACTCACACAAACACACGCAAACACCCCAACCACATGCTCAGTTATTTAAACAAGCCCAGAATGGACAAACTCAGGTGTATACATTTCTCTAGCTGACCGACGGAACAACAACATTAAAGATCATTCATGTCATTATAAGCAAAAAGATGATCCATGTTTTCCATGTTGTTATAAAAGCTTTAGAAACTCGTAATACTTTTCCAGTAAAAATCACAATTGGCTTCTAAAGATGTAGACTAGCTAAAGTACTTCATCATTGAAATATGACACAGAGCTGAACTCAACCGACTTAAATTAACATGGTCTTCGATTAATGTTTTCTATTGTCCTGGACTCTATTGTATTTACATTCGGACATCCTGCTCTTGGCCATTGGTCTCGCCAAATTTAGCCTCTGATTTCAGCTTAGACCACCTACCATTTCAAATAATACATACTTATATTAGTTTGCATTTTGTTTCGCTTACCGACACACTTCTACATTGAAGGCATTTAGCAGATGCTATTCTCCAGAGTGGCTTACAAAAGTGCTTCACTGTCTAGTTTGTATCAGCTAGCATCCAAAAGATATCTCTAAGCTTAGATACTTCTAAATATAAATGTCAGTATGGACAGTATCACTCAAAGCATTATTATGTAGGAAAAATACAAATAATGTATTCATATTATATTAATATTTATATTATTTGCATTATTTTTTATATATTTTTATATATATTTATATTATAATTTAATATTTAATATTTATTTTTATTTTATATATATATAGAGAACCTCAAATTAAAAAAACTTATATAAAATATAAATATAAGTTCTACCAGAAGACTCTGGAGACATAAGAGGAAATCATAAATTCAAGCTAATAATGAATAATGAGATGGTAACAATGTTAGTAAGTTAGAACTGTTGGTTGTCTATGGCGTAGGCCCTGTCCTCAGCCCATTTCTTGCAACACTGTGACTCTCACAGATCCTGCCAAAATTAGAGGCAGGGGGTGTAGCTTACCCCCAGGTAACCGCCTAGACCAAACTGGTGGGGAGGGAGGAGGGGGAGAAAGCAGCAAAAAAGGTGTGTAATTAGAGGTTTTCTAACACAGGTGGAGGCTGCTGATTGGCTGAAGAATGGTGACGCTGCAGTAGAGTCTCCTGGTTAAACTTTTGATATTAGAACCATGACAGAAGCTTTTAAAGTACTATAGTACTCTACCACATACTTATACTTATACATACATAACCTAGCACCGCCACCAGCATTTACATGACAAAAACACCAACCATAGCAAAGCAGCAACATTAGAATTATACAAGTAAAAGACTGCCATATTTAATTAGAAACATATCGTCGCTGTCCAATGAAAAACATGCATTTCCAAAATGGTGACTTTACAGGAGAACGTTGTACGGAAATTGTTCTTAACTCTGAATGAAAGTTAATATAAATTGAGAATATTTTAAGTAATTTTGAGCATTTCTATTGGTGTATTCATCCAGAATGATTTACACAGCGTACACAGCAGCTACAGGGTTCAAACTATGGAGAAAAGTTTCTTTGGACAGCAGCAATATTAGCCAACATATTTAGCATTAGTGCTTTAGTAAAGTACTTCTATTTCTAGTAAAGTACTGTCATAAGCACTTTACTAGAAATAAATAAGTCAAGGTATGAGATCAGAATGATCTGCTGCATCATGTAAAGTGGAATTAATCAAATGTAACAATAAACAGTGATAACGTTGTGGTATAATTGCAATAATACACTCAAGGTTTGTGCTATAACATATACAAGATATTGGCACTGGTGTACTGATCTTCGACTGTTGTACATCAGTACCAATATATTACACTAGCTCTCCCTCTCATGTATTATTGCTTAATTATGAATTTAAAAAAAAATATTCGAACAGTTGAAAAGTAAAATTGAAGCAAAAAACTTTCAACTCTACAGGTCAGTTTCTTGACCAGGGATTAGGCCTAGTCCAGTTCCTTTCAACAGAGAATCATGATTAAGAATTCTGTGTAGTTCAGGACTGGGCTTAATCCTTTTCTGGAAAACTGACCCTAAAAGTTTATTCTGTAGTCTTAGACTAGTTGAAACCTGGTCCTGAAAAAAAATGTTTTGTTTGTTCCCTTTTGGACATGGTCCTGACTTGGTTGCTTCCCTCACTAGACTTTTGTTTTGATCTGATTTGGACTAGTCATAGTCTTGGACTTGATTAAAGGTCTTGACTAATTGTAGTTGTAAAAAAAAGTAACACTAAGAACAGTCTACTCAGAAAAACTAACCAACAATTTTCATGTCAATTTTAACTCAGTAAGACATTCGGTTTAAGCTGTTTTTTTTGTCTGGAAATTTTTACAATTTAATGAAAGTATCAGTTTTAGTAAACTTCCTTAATACTTTGTAGTATTTATAAATTGTGCTATTGTCACTCATAGCACACAACCAGAGAAATTCTACCAAAAAATGTAATGCTAAGATTTTTATAAATGTTACATTTGGGTTTGAAAAGTTTCATTCTTTACATTCTGTCATTGTTTTGTCATTGTCTAAAATATCAAACCAAACAAAACATCTGAAGGACATCCTCAAACGTGTTGACAGGGAATGTAAGTCAAATTAAATTCCTCACATAATTACACCTCATGTAATTAACTGTGTAATTACATAATTCCCTTTGGATAAAGCAGTACAGCACAATGCAAAACTCTAAACATCTTTTATTGGTTAATTTTCTTTTATTTATTTCTTTTGAGCATATTTTCTCTTCAAAACACAGCACCCATTGACCTAAACCTAGCCCCACCAAGCTCTTCAGCACAGTCCAAACCACTGGAAGTCAGCCGCAGCAGGTAAACAACTCAAGGTGTTATTATGAGGAACTCGTTCGCACAGACACAGAGACTCTGTACAGAAACTAAATAAACAAATAAATAATGCAGTTTGCTGTTCAGGTAGGGCAGATTGTTGTTGTGTCACAAGGATGAACTTATGATTCATCACGTAGCTATTGCATCGTGTGTCATGCTATTTATGGCGGAGAGACAGGGATTCCACGTTTGATTGGAAGTGTTATGAAGAACAGAAAAACAAAAAAACAGGCTCAGTCAGTCCATCAAGAACAGATAAACAAACAGTGTGCAGTCCATGTTGGGCGGCTGTCAGAAAATGACACATTTATTTACAAGGACACTGGCCAACAAAGGCCCAATCAGAAATTGCTGGAAGAGCATTTTTTGGTTGTTGTGGGATTAGATCATGATTTGCTGAGAAACGAATGGTAAATGCAACTGTTTCATATTTAAAATCTGTTTTTGTACTAATCCTGTGCCTTCGCTGTCAAAGTTAATTTCACAAGGTCTACACCCTCTGGCCACTTTATTAGAAACAGTTACCTTGAACTCCCACTTCTTGATCACTTCATTAGAAAAACCTACTTTGTACTTCCACTGGTCATTTTATTAGAAACACAATAATTGTCATTCTACTTATTGGACACTTTATTAGAAATGGCTTCAGTGTACTTCCAGTGCACTACCTGGCTGTGGTCTCTACCTGCAACCTAGAAAGCTGGAGCTACAACATCTTTCTAACAATAATCAGTTGTTGCATTTGGCATATTACCAAACACAGATTTATTTGCCACCAAAATGTACAATGTTTCCAAATCTAATTTTTAAGTATCACGTATGTTCACCTTAAATCACCCAATGAAATCTAGTAAAATGTTTATGTAAAGCAGTCTATTTTTTGTTATCTGATGGAACATTATGTCCATCATAACCAGCATGCTGGTTAGATAATCAAAACAAACCTCCATCTCCTTGAAGGCTGAAATCAAAGTGTCTAAAAACGTTTGAGAGTGAGACAGACATTGTAAAATTAGGGAAATGTATCAAGATTATCTCGGTTCAGGCTTCTTCTTTTTTTTTTTTTTGCATTGCAGTCCTTCTCCTTAGTTCTCAGTTTGGGGTCACTGTTCATTAGCCAGTTGAAAAAACATATGTCTTCCCTGAAAGTCTTCCCCTTCTCTGAAATGGTAACACTGATTCCTGTTTAGTAGTGCGACATGTCCAGGCAGTACTTAGCGAGGTTAGTGGGAGGTGAATCATCTGAGGCTTCTTATATGGTTAGGCACATGACCAAACACAAGAAAACAAAAGGGAGTGTCTTAAAATAACACAGTAATAATTAAAGCAGATAATGACTCACAGCACTCTGGAACAGCTCATAAACAATCATTCATTCAGTGCAAAAATACAAATGAATAGGATTAAAGAGTTTTAGTGTTCATTGCAAGGGAATTCTGCTGATTTCTTCAAAATAAATCTGTCATATTTCAAAAACTAGGATGCAAATAAAATCAGGTAATTGAACAAAATTACAAATAAGCTGCTTGATGCCTGAGACACTTATTTAGGGTGGTTTTCAGTTCAGGTTTTGGCCTGAATGTATTTTGTAAAGACATTTAGGTCAAACAAAATGAAAAATTCATTGTGGTTCAATGAGAAAGGCTCAATAGTGGAGCCATGAATGCCTTGAATGTAAACATTGACAAATCTGTAGGTTTTACAGATTTGTCAACGTTTACATTCACGGCATTTGGTTGACGTTCTGATCCAGAGTGACTAATATTAGTATCATATTGCACAGGTAGGAGAATATAATGTTCACACTCTCACTTGTGGTGGAGATACTGTTAATATCCAGTCTGCTACACCAACAGAATTTGTGTTTTGAGATATGAGAATTTTCAGTTAACCCATTAAACAGCCTATGGACCGCTGACAGGCCAAAAGCGTTACTTCTATTACCAGAGAACAGCCCCACCAGTTTGTGC
The DNA here is from genome assembly GCF_030463535.1 of Salminus brasiliensis. Lineage (NCBI taxonomy): Eukaryota > Metazoa > Chordata > Actinopteri > Characiformes > Bryconidae > Salminus > Salminus brasiliensis. The sequence continues at coordinate 6,274,836 of NC_132886.1, forward strand.
AGAAATCCCTGTATTTACTGATTAATAAGCCTTCCTGTCTTAAGCGATTACAAATTTGGGTAAAAACTCTGACACATGCCATAACTTTAGCACCACCCCTCTATACTATAGAGTTTATTCATATTGCTATCTGACATCAAGACATTAGCAGCAGATCCTTTTAGTCCTGTAAGTTGTGAGGTGGGGCCTCAATGAGCATTAATGAGCCTTAGGTGCACATGACTTTGTTAATTTCTTGGCCCACCTTTGGTTGGTGCTGACCATTGCATTCCAGAAAACCCCCACAGGACCCGTCTGATGCTTTGGAGATGTTTAGCCATTACAATTGGGTCCTTAGCAAAATTCTTTAGATTGTTAGATTGCTGCTCTGACAGGAGCCACTGTAGATGGAGATAATCACAGTTTTTTTAAAGCACAGTTGCTTTAAGTGATGCTAATGTTATAGCTGGTCAATGTATTTTGTTAAAGCCATAAAGGGGGGAAGGATTCATGCAGGGCACTGCAAAGCAAAGTAATGCATGGAGACCCCTGGTTCTTATTACCCTTACTATAAAGCAATCTGAGACTGTGTTGGGAGTGTATTTCCCAACAATTTCAGCAAGTCTGAAACATTAGTAGAATTCCTCTTTAACATCATGAAGTTAAAGCTGGTTCAGGTAGGTTATAAGGGTACATCCCAATTGCTAACAATGTTTATGTTGTCTGTAGTATAGAGTCGTACCCTCAAATATCCACAATGCAATGCTAAGAACCAGTCAGTTTGTGAGTGTGGTTTTAATCTATGGGACTCTATTGTCCCTTAATTTAATGGAAAATGAAAAGGGGGGAGCTTCTTATGTCTGGAAAAAATTATGCAAGTGCAGTGGCAACAACAACATCCGAAGTACAACATATGCTGGTATAGGCCTGCTTCATCACTTCCTGTTTGTCCTGTTAGTAAAAATGGATTATCATGTCATGTTATTATGGCAAACCTGCACTATTAAGATATAGTAAAATATACATAACAACTAGTATAAAATAGTCATGGGAAAAAGTTAGAGCATCCCATAAAAACCTTTGTCTTTTTAATATATTTGAACATCTGGGGGTCTGATCTTAGTAAGAGGTAATCTAACTAAACTCACACAGCTGAAGAAATGTCTTTAAACAGCATTTAGAAAATGGAATTAGTAGAGATGTATTTTTTTCTGTGAGGAAAAAGTTCACCCCCCCCCCCCCCCCCCCTCATACACACACACATTTATTACTACTTCAAAAGTGTATAATTACAATCAGGAGCAGAAGATCAGCTGCAGATGATCAGAACATGGTTGGAGAGGATTATTCTGGAGGAGCCTGGAGTCTTATTTAAACCTCAGACGTTTAGTCTGGTCTGCTCCTGATTGAAGTTGAAGTAAGGGGCGAAGATCAGATCAGATCACCATGGCCAGATCCAGAGAGCTCTCTGAGGCCTTCAGAAAGAAGGCTGTAGATACTGAGGATTCTGGGAAGGAGTTAAAACAGATCTCAGAACAGTTAGAAATCAGCTGCTGTTTCACTGACCGCTAAATTAGTTACAAGTGGAACAGCTGACCAACATGATCAGGTCAGGACGTCCCAGCAAGTTCAGCCCAAGAGCAGAGCAGAACCTCAAGATGAGTGAAGAATCATCATGGGACCTACAGGTAGCTCCTACAACAGGTGATCTACCATCAGAAAGAGACTGGACAGGGGAGGTGTGCAAGGAGGAAACGCTGGCTGTCAAAAATAACATACCTTACAGTATTAGTGTGTTGTATGCAAGTGGGACGCACCCTGAGTGTTTGCTTAACCTTGGACAGTTAAATAAGCTTGGAGAGCAGTGGCTCGGGTTCCTGCTGATACTCTGGTGTGAGGTAATGCATAGTGGCTGTCCTGGCGGAAGTCTAGAAGTATTCCTGAAAGCTCTGAACATCCTGTGTCTAGGCTGAGGTGGAAGAGGAGAAGTGGGGGGTGGGGGTTGAGGTGTAAATCTGAGTTGGGGTGGCAGCTAAAGAGCAGTTTAATCCGCCTGCAGGACATATCTGTGTATTCTAACAGTGTGATAAAGCTCCTATAAATTCTCCCAATGACACAGAACGAAACACACACACACACACACACACACACGCACACACACACACACAACCTCCCTCTGAACATATACACACACATATGCAAACCTGAATATGTAAACATAACTCCATTTGGGGAGGGGGGCTTGGAGGGAATACACACATATACACACGCTCACACACACACACTCACATACATGCTCTAAATCCATACATATGCACACACACACACACACACGCACACACACACACAGGGCCAGGGGGCTGCAGACAGAAAGCAGGGCGGCTCGCACGTGGCCTGGAAATAAATATCATTAAACTGGCCTGTCAGTTTGGATTGGGTACGGTGCTGCAGTGGGCTGGAGTGTGTGTTCCTCCCTCCTCCCTCCATCCATCCCTCACTCCACTCCTCCACTCCGCACAGGACCACCTGGGAGCTGTGTTTATGGAAGCCTGCGGCAGCCAAACAGCCACTCTGCCTGTGCCCACTTTTCCTCCATCACCATGCATAAACAACTGTTTTCACTCTCCTCTCTCTCTTTCTCTTTCTGTTTGCGAGAGTGTGTGTGTGTGTGTGTGTGTGTGTGTGTGTGTGTGTGTGTGTTTGGGTGTATGCATACTATATATATATATATATATATATATATATATATAAAATCAGGGTTGAAAAACAATGTCATAAATATCAATCATATTTCATAAATAAATAAATAAATACATTTTTGGGATCAGGAAACTAAGATTAGGTTTAAAACATCTGGTTTAATTTCAAGCCTAAAAGAGACACTTTTACTATTTTTTATTTACTGTATATTATGCTGTATTCATTTTAATCCATATCAGTATATAATTGCTCTGCTCTGTCACCAATAACCAATAAATACACTATGTGATGTAATAAAGTGCAATACATGTGTTATTAGCTATTTATAAACACTTTATTAAGCCCTAGTTGTTGTAAATTATGACTCAATACATGTCACTGTAAACAAAACAGGTTCAACATGGTACATGGAGCTTCTTCAAGTTACAACAATAGAACAACCTATTGTGGTGCCAGATAGAACAGTTTATGAAAGGTTCTATAAAGAAGCACATACACGAGATTTCCTTTTTCTGCATTTGAAAAAGCGCTGAACCAAACAAGGAACCATTAAATGTTCAACATTTATAGTTTTTTATAGTTTTATTGTTCTATATAGAACAATTATATGATTTGTGACTTTCTTATTTTGAATACTAATATTGCTGTTTTTACTTTTATGTTACTTTTGTAACTTTTTGTAACATTATTATTATTCTATTATTATAAAATGCAAATAGTGATTACCTTTGTACTACTGTAACCTTTTTATGTTTAGTTTTATGTTTTTAGTGTTTGATCTAAAACCATATCTTACCAGTGTAAAACAGGCAATGTGTTATTCCTATAGATTCCAGACAGTGTCAGTTGACTTCTACAGTCTACTGTGGAAGAGCCAAGAAGAGTTTAATAAGTTTAATAAATCTTCAAAATGTGTTTCAGATTCTAATGTAAAGTTTCACAAATTTCGGCATATTTTTATTGCAGAAAAAGACTCAGTTCAGTTTATGTCACAAAAGCTAACACACTAAAAACCTATTTAATGCACTTTTTAATATCTAAAACCTCTATACATTTCTTAAAGTATCATTGACCTTTTAAACTCTAACAAACTCTTAAGCAAAAAAATAAAAGAAAGAAAGGATTTGGTGTTATCTAGAAATTATAAAATGAAGTTGTTTGTTATTTTTTACATTTTCTATTTCTTTAGTTTCCTATAAACAACAACCAATCCCTCATTGCTTATTTATTATTCCCTGGTTCGATTTTAATACATCACTTGGAAATGTATTAAAATATAGATTTGTTCTTCATTATTAAAAAGTGTATTAAACAGGTTTTCAGTAAATTAGCTTGTGTTTTTCTCGCACTGGATTTTACATATTTTCTAATGCCTATATGTAAATAGTAATGTAAACATCTCTGTATTATAAAAAATTATAAATTAACCCTATGCATTGTAAACTGTGTAAAATGTACATATAGTCAATGTGTATTTTGTTGCTATCTAATTAAAAACATAAACATTAAAATAGGAGTTTATTCCAAGTACTTTCAAGCATTTCTATCTTTTCATCCAGAGTTATTTACACAGTGTAGAGGAAACCAAAGATGTTTTTCATTGGACAGCAGCAGTACATTCTGTTTTTTATTGTTTATATTGTGTTTTTACTACAGTAAGGGAAAAGGCTTTCAGCTAACCTGTGTTCACGCCTTACTGCGGAAAGGTTTATCACACACTAAGGTGTATTACTCAGTAACTACAGGGACTTCTGTACAAACAGGTAGAGCAATTCTTTGGTAATAGATGTTTCGTCCGTCCCGTGGGTAGGCAATCAGCTGTTTAAGGTGTTAATATGATGTGATATTGAATGTGATATATGTACTAATACAGACCAGAATAAAATGTATATATGTAGCCTAATGCATGGGGAATAAACCATATAGAAGGGGCTTTATTGAGAATAATTTGGGCTTTACTGGCAAATTGTGTTTAGCATATTAGCATATTTAAGATCTCAGAAGTGTATATTAAAACAGTTTCACCAAAAACTCATATTACAGATTACTGCTGTCATAAGATCAAGTCAACATTTTGGACCATTTCTATTATTTAGAATGATTATTATTGTTATCAGATGTACAAATAGAGGCTGTGCAGTAATAATGCTTACTGCTTAATAGTAATATGACATATGTGTGGCCTTTGAGCTGAAATTGGATATAAAACAAGGGTACCAACATGTGTAGGGTGACCCCTTAATACTCCAAGGCGTATTACTCAGTAACTACAGGGACTCCTGAACTAATGTGTGGGGCTATTCTTTGGTGATAGAAATGAGTAATAACACTTTTGACTTTTTAACTTGTTGGGGTTAAGTGTATGTATATGTGTGTTTGGGTTTGGGTTTTGTGTGGACGCTGAAGGCCGAAGCCAAGGTGAACTAGTCCCTAGTCTTTTGCTTGTTTGTGCTGGAGTCTGGGAGTTGTTTGTACACGAAGTGAAAGCTCTGTTGAAGACAGCGGTTAAAGAAACTAAGGAAGGGGGGGCTGCCTGGGACTGTCTCTGCACTGACAGGAACAGTGATAATGGAGAAGAGAAGAAGAACAAGAAGAAGAAGAAGACGACACAGAAGAAGAAAAGACTGCAGGGGGACGTGCTGGAACCTGCCTGAGACTAGAAAAACAACACCATCGGGACAACACGGCGTAATACAGATATAATAGCGGTAGGTTTCACGCTCGTCATCGCAATAATCATCGTAAATCCAATTGCCGTTACAAAACAAAGCGTGCCCTGTGACTGACTCTTGTTTTCATAAGCTAACTTATGCACACACACACACATACACACACACACACTCAGAAGGGTGCGAGTCGTTTCTACGTATGTGGCCGTTTCGTGCAAAGGCCGTGTTTCCACGCGCTCACCTGAAGGGAGTTCCTCATGCTGTTTGCACGCAGATCAAATCTCTTTGTTGCTGCGTTCACCCCCCCACCTCTCTCTCTCTCTCTCTTTCACACATACATACTGTCTCTCTCTCGCTCTACCCTTCCTCCCCCTTTGCAGTTTTTTTCAAATTAACCCAAACAGGTTCTGTGAGTAGTAACTATGATATTATCTAAGCCACCTTCACCTGCAGGGTATCCCAGACGAGTCTGCACGAAAAGGGACAAGTTCTCTCCCTCTCTACCTCTCTCTCTCTCTCTCTCTCTCTCTCTTTCTCTGCTTCCAGCACTGCTCTATAAATACCTGTCCTCCCTACCTTCATCCCAGCCACAAGTTCAAGACCCAACGTCTTTTTGTTACCCTTTTATTTTCCTTGATTGATGTCTTGTCAAGTGCAGCTACTAAAATAGCAATCGGCTCAATCGTGCTCGAACCCATTTAGGAACCCATGTCCTCATGTGTAAGAGTCTACAAGTGGGACTCTGGCGTGTGAAGGCTCCGAGCTTACCTTCATGACTCCGGATTGTGTTTTGATTTCAGGCGCTAATAGCTTAAAAGGGATCATCGGTACAAGTAGTGCTCGTTCCTGATTGATGTGGGTTTTGCCCCTTAACAGGCAATGTATCACAAACAAATACCAAGGGATAGAAGCTCTTGGTTACTATCTGATACAAGATCACAAAACATGCTGGCATGATTGCCTCCCAACCCCCCACTCCTCGACCTCTTCGTCTAGCCTTCTCGAAGAATGGAAGACAAAGTGAGACGAATGGAGTTAGACACTGTCAAATTGCCTACATAGTGCAAACAAGGCAAGTGCAGCCTCAAAGGTGTAGCATGGCCCTGAATCTTCTGGGTGGATTGAGTACCTCAAATGAACTCAAATGGTAAAGGTCTACCATGTTTACTGATATAGGCTGTTTATACGTCGACATTACTTTTAAAAATAGAAGAATCCAATCAAAAGTCTGGAATCAAGACCAAGTCAGAGTGTGGTATACGTAGAAATTCCCTTTTTTTCCAAATTAATTTTTTTTTTTTCTAATTTAAAAACTTTTGTTTGAAGTGTAGTTAAAAGACCAGTTGGTGAATAAGGCCCATGGTTCTTTATGAAACCAAAAGTGCTTCTTCTTTGACATCGCTCACTCTTTGAAGCACTTTTGTTGTTAAGAGTGTACCCCTGAGGGCACTGTACCACCCCAGGGACGAGCTTTGTCACCTGAAAACTACCTGAAAAAAGCTTAGTTCCTTTTTTTTCCTGAGTGTGTACTCACACACTGACACAGGGGTGAGGAGGTTCAGGCTATAAAACTCATGACTAGTATGGAAATGAGTTTTGTTCTATTGTAATCTCAGCTCTACAAAACAGGGAAGCACTTGTCTGATCAACAGTAACCCTACAGGCTTTGGTTCTCATGGTTTCCTAGCATTCCCAACACCATTTGACCTGCAATTGAGGATGGGCGACAGGCCAAGCGAAGAAGCCAGAGAAGCCACTGGGATCCACACAAGAAAATGCAGCAGTGGGGCTAATGGACATTCTCGGCTTAAGTGCAATTGAACACAGGACATTCTTACAATCAGAGTTTTACAGAGTTAACATGGCTCAGCATTCCTAAAGCTACCATGACACAACAGAACTGCAGGTAACACTGCCTTGTTAACAAGGTTAGACCAATGCTGGACTGGATAGCTAGGTGTGATTGATGTATATAATGCTAATTTCAACCCTGAGCAATAAAACCCTTTTCAGACCACTATTTTCAGCTGGCAGCAGGGAATACATGGGGTTTTTGAAGATGGATTAGATGTCATAACTATTTGGACAACAACATAAAATCAAGTTTATTGTAGAAATGTGTATAAAACCTCAGTAATACTCTTAACAGGCTTAAAATAATTTATAAGTTAAATCATTATATATATATATATATATATATATATATATATATATATATATATATATATATATAATATATATATAATATATATAAGATAACATTTATTCATTTATACACTTTTGAAATATCCTGTGTGTATATATAAATAAACAAACACATAAACATCACATAGAGATACATTTTTAAATATTTAAGTTATATAAATATATGATTACAAATAATAAATAATATGCAAGTAACATAGCAAAGACTTTTTAAACTTTTGAACAGTGGGTACATAAATGGTCATGGTTAGTGCCAAGTCCAGTATTTAAGACATGGGGCAGCAAATTCTATATATACAATGTCATATTTTGAGCTACAGTTTGCAGCAGTGGTCATAAAACTCAATTGGATTCAATTAGGGTTGGCGGTAAAGTCTGCAGGAAGGTCAATCTTCAGGATCAGCATTGGTGGCCACTGGTTTACAGTATGAGATCTAAAGAGGCTCTCATAATTTGGTGGAAACTGCTGTACATATTTTACATCTTAATGTAACCCTGCACATCAGACTTTTCCTCCCTGCCTCTTCAGTTCATTCCAAAACAACACAAATAAAACAGTAAATGCTCATCCAATATTGTAGATAAAACACTAATTTCATTTACAGTGATGAAGTGAATAATTACAATAATGAAACCAATAATAGCTAGCACTGGCAGAGCTAAAGTTTGTTATACATGTACATAAAAGAAAAAAGAGGCCAAATTACATGAAGTTAATCCACACAAATATCAGAGTAGAGGTTGGGGTGGCAATGTCTATTTCAAGGGAGCTTTGTAGCTGCTACCCTGTGCTTTGTAGCCGTGTCCCTGGTTTATACACTGCTAAAATTAGTGCATTTCTAACTTTCAGTGCTGCTAAAGGAAGGATGGCCCCTTCATTTACATTTTAAGTTTTTAGAAACTTGTAATAAATTATTATAGTTGTTATAGTTTTGTCTTTTTCTTTTGTCACAGTTTTGAGGATGAATATCTAGTGTTGTCCACCATACTGCTAATATCATCTTTGCTTACTAAAAAAACTTTAAAAATGGCCTTTTTACTCAATATCAAAGGATGTGACTAGAATTTGCACCATTTTCCAACATTCCTAACTTTTGGTTCAACCTCATAATTGTCTGTGTACAACATACTTCTACTTACAGACATTACAGTCCTGTCTAAAGCTTCCATTTCCAATTCAGGCCATCCACACAACAGCTCAAATGCCAGTGCCCCAGCAAAACTAAACTAGTTGGATTTTTCTTTAATACGTTTGTTCACTAATGATTCTCTCTCAGACCGGACAGAAGACCAGTGCTCTGCTTTGCATTAGCTTCCTCTCATTGATCATTTGAATATAAGTGGCATCACATAAGGTGACGTGGTCTGGGAGACAGACAAGATCGAGAAGCTGCCATCATCACCCCATGCTCCCAAATACTGGTCATCGCCATCACAATAATGGCATTCCAACAACTGTATGCAAACAAGATCAAAGTCAGCAACGCTCAACGATCTCGTTCAAGGTCTGCTGTGCAGTCTTGACTTTGCCTACCGACCGCAGGGCTACATCAGAACAACAGAACATCTGACTGGGAGGAGAACCAGTTATCCAGCGTGAAGCCACAGCAGGACATTACAATCAGATAAAACACTTAAACTCAGCAATTACAATCCGGCGTCATTCAAATGAGCCAATCTGCAAGCAAATTTCTCTAACTAGCGTTGACTGCATTCGACTGCGTTTTTTTTTTTTTTTTTTATCTCAAGTGAACCTTTCAACTCTGTGAAAAATAAATTCATGTGCCGTAAATAGCCAAGGTAATTTAGGTTTGGAGCAGGTTCCTGCCTGTTTATGGCTTTGAGAAGTTTCTATTTTGGCTGTGGGTCTTCTCACCTAAGGCCTGCGGTAAACAATCTGTCAGCGCATGTGGAAACAAAAAATGCATTGCGAACGTCAATTAAAGTAGCGAAGAGCCAAGTTCATCGAGAGGTGACGAGAAACATTGTGTTCTGTGGGTGTCTCTCCTTCCAACTATGCCAGGCATGATTGCCTACTCCTGATTGGTTGGTTTGAATGATACCACAGTGTACAAAGGAACCACATCTAGCCCATCTGGTCTCCACAACAAACAAACAGAACCGCCAGAACGTTCAGCTAATCAAAATCTTACACTGCAGCATGTTACCAAACACATTCACAATGAAATAGTCCCAGTCTAGTTCATTTTCTTTCTTTTTTTTGGACGACAACTAATCTAATCAGATCACTTGTTAAGCATCCAGCCTTTAGCATCATGTCAAAAATCAATTTTTATCTAATTAAACAATGCAATATATCTAGTATCTGATTATAGAGAGTTTATTTGAGTTAATTTGCTAACTTGCATTCGCATTGATCAATAATACACATTGAGTTGAATCTCAAAAAGATTAGTTAATGAGCTGCAGCAGAAATATTGTGTAGGATGCTGTATAATCTGTGTTTCTCACCCTCAATTTCTCTACATAATCAGATAGTTTATCATTTTAAGTTTTTCCAGTGGCCAAATAAGGTGTGTTAGAACATAAAAGTCATAAAGGCCTTCCCATGATGGATATTTCAGAAACCTAATTAACATGGTGCTTATAAAAGCTTAAAGAGTGCCAGGATGAAAGCTTTCAGGTTGTAAATGACCTCACAAAAAAAGCTAATATGCATTGTCCATTGGGGCAACACCAAAAGCCTACACTTGTTCACCATTGGTAAACCAAGAGTATGACCAAACCACTTGGCTACACTTCAGAATGATAAGGTTAGCTGTGAAATAATCATTAATCAGCAGATTGACGAAATCATGCATTCACCCATAGTGTAGAATAATATGACATAAATGGGTCTTAGATTGTGCTGCTATTCAGGGTGTGGTTACAGTTCACAGAATCAATATTAGAGTGAGAGATCGGTTTATTAAAACCATAATCAGGACATTCAGTACAACAGAGTGTTTGCCAGACTTTCTAAAACACGTAGCACTTAGAAGTCACAGTTATCACTGATAATAACACTACCATGGAATCATTCAGTATTCATTATTTCTCCATATAGCTAATTTTACACCAGTAGAGAAATTCCATCAAATGTGCAGATTCTCAATTTCCAACTGATACCAAAGTAAGTAGAAGAGGAATTTGTGGCCTGTTATTTCCATTATCTGGCACTGAAACAAACAGAAAAACACACAATGATTTAACCTTAAACTCTTCTTAGAGCTATTGCATCAGACTGCAGAAGACATTTGACACTATCTAGAACCCATAGGAATACAATTTTATCACATAAAGCTTAAGGACCCAACAGTGGCAGCTTAGCGAACCCAGGAATGGAACCCACCATGTGACCAATATCCCAGTACTGAGCCACCGCTGTCCTCATATATTCATGCCCTCATGTAACCTCATCATACACTCATAAGATGTAAATTAAGGTCATATGATCTAACAAACAGGGTTTCTGGATGGGTTCTTTAGTGAAGGCAGTAATCATATGTAGAACCAAGACAACTCCAAGAACTATTTGAATGCTTCAGTCATTCTTTGCTTGGTTAAACAGTTTCTCATAAACTGGAAAACAAGCCAACAAATCACAACTTTAAGACATATACGGCACCATATATAGTACAGATTTCAATTACCCATATTGAATGCAATTTTTTTTTTAAATTTTAAATTTATTAAAAAAATTAACAGTGTAAAGAAACAAAGAAATGTGTTTGTTACATTCAAGTAATAAAACAAAACTAAAAATGACAATTAAAGACTTACGGTTAAAGGAGAAAATTTGAAGCTTATATCCAACATCACATAATAACATGGGAAATTTGAAAACACTCTTAAACCCAAATTGTTTATACATGTATTTTTCAAAGAAGCAAAGTTCTATTTTGGCTCACAATAGCCATTTATGAAAGGTGCTATTCCAAATCAGAGGGTTTCAACTGCCTACTTGACGTCAACAAAAACATCTTTTTAAACTCTGATTGCAACTTGCTGTACTGAAACCCAAGGCCCCCCAACACTGCTTAAACAACAGCGCCATTCTTAATTGCTTATGACAGCTGTGGTAGTCAGCAAGGCCGCAAAGCATTCACACACTCCCCATTACTCACTGCATGCTGTTTTGGCCCCAGTTGTGGGTTTTTCCACTTAGGCTAAACATATACCGGCTCATGAGAGAGACGTCTTTGAGACTTAAAGAGAAAGAACCAAACAAGCTGCTCGTAATGAAATACAAATGGCTCTGTCTCGTCTTTTCAAAGTCAGCCACTTTCTAAAGCTTGTTGTCTTCTTCAAATTCACAGTCAGTTTAGATGACACACATTTAGAAGTCCTACTCAGGGAGATGGGCATGTGTTCTGTGTGGAAGTGCTACAGTTTTAGGCAGTGATGATTTTTTTGTATTTGAATATTTCAGATAATTTGCATCAAATGGCTGATGTGCTTCAATTTTACAAGAGTTAACAATACACACATGTGACAGACACATTAAAAGTCTGAGGTTCTCAATCCTTCTGGGCATGTTATATGCAAATTTGGCTAAATAACAACCAATCAAATAGGGCATCCAATTGCATTGCCAGAAGTCTCAGTTACAGAAAATTCATTACTCCAACACACACCATATGGGAAATACAGTACCTACAGCCTACAGTCTAACCTACAACCCTGTACACACTCTAGAGTCTTATGTTTAAGCTACACACTCCCTAAACAGCCAGCATTGATAAAGGGTAGCTATTCAATGCTCTGAAATGGAAATGCAGTGTTAACTTAAACAGTAGTCTAAGTACAGTACAATAAAAATACATTTGCCATTTCTTATTTTTCTATTCGTACATATTATCACTGTCACAAAAAAACTCAAAAAGCATGTATCCTCCTTTTTTCATTTGTAATTTATTTTCTTTTATGTATTTTATTGACTAGCACTGCTGCCCTTGAAATATACAAAATTACAGAATTTTGTCTAACAGAAATGCTCCTATTTTGTTTTTTTTACATTAACATACATAACATACCTGAAAGGTTAACAACATTCTTGCCTTTTCCTGAACTGTCCCACTTTATCATCTAAAAACTCAAATACCCATCTAAGACCTTATTTGACTCAGAAGTAAAGGTGTAAAGCTGTCTGGTGTAAAGCTAACTCAGCATTTCGCAATTAGAACAAAATGCTAACTGTAAAACATGGTGGTGGTAGTATGATAGTGTAGAAATGCTTCACTGCTTTAGAGCCTGGCCAAACCATGAATTCTGCTCTATAGAAAATACTGTACATGCATCTTTGTTTTACTTCTCAACTATTTTTGTTTGTTTGTTTTATTTATTTTGAAAAAAGTTAACACTAGGTCTTTATTAATTGTTTCTAAGCTTAAATAAAGACCATTTTCTTTATATGCCCAGCAAAATTGATTGGGTTTATAAATTCTGCTGAACACTTGCATTAGCATTTTACATGATATTTGTTATTTTAACAGGATCTGTACAGTAGTTACTCATAATGTGATTATTTGTGATATTTACAGTATATGTTACAAATCAATGAAGGTTGAACATTTTGAACTGGTTATAGGTTTATCTATACATGTAAGCTAGCTAGTTTACCACTATTAAACAAAAATAATAATATGATTTTACACCTGGGCTGCATTGTGGAGTGCTAACATTAGGTGTGAAATAGAAAGGTCAACAAAACAAAAATGGGTTTGTAAATGCCTGACTAGAGCCTAAAAACAATTTGGCCACTGCATGTGGTCAGTAAAAATTCATTATGCTACTCACAACTTAGCTCAGCAGTTACCACTGCTTGTACCATTTGGTCTTAACTCTCCTAACTCTGTTAACTAAACAAATGTCTTGTGCTCTATATATCAAGCACTGCCTGGAAAACTGGCCTGTAAACATCAGTCAGGGAGTAAATGATTAGCGTGCCTCCTGAGTTAAAAGCTGTCATTAGACAATCACATCCCCAAGAGCCTCTGATTTACAGCTTTTCTGTCCCACTAAGCCGTGGTAGTCACTACAGGGCCTGAGCCTGTCACTGCTTGTTCAACAGATATCTCATCACAACTCTTTGGGGAAAGCAATTGCCTCCAAGTGTTTGGTGAACTGATTTTTTTTCTCCAGATTACATTACACCAGTGTAAATCAAATCACTTGAGGTGATCAGTTTCCGTCTAAACCAACTGAACAAGCTGAGCTTTAGTGTGATCGAGTGAAAACGGTGTATGTGTGGGAATGGGAAAGTTAACCTGAATAGACTGATTCAGTGGATCTGTTGAACATGGCCAAGCTCAGAGGTCGTTTGTTGCGTCTGTTTGTAAATATCAGCTTTTTACTTCATTGCACACTCAAAGGCCAGATAGAATCTGCGAACGAAAAGGATTAACGATGTGTGTGTTCTCACAGGTGGGTTTATTTTTTACTGGCAGATCTTGAAGGAGAGAATTTCTCAAAACCAGGTGCTTCTACAAGTGTATGAAATACAACATGTAAACTAAATGGTTTTTGGATTGGACTCACTCTTAAAAAAAGGTGCTTTCAAAAACATCTTTTTTGGTTACATAAATAACTGAGGTTTAAATGTGAAGAACATTTTAAAGAAATGGTTCTTCAGTGAGTTCTTCAGACTCACTTTTTCTTACAGACATAACTTTTTGTGGAACCAAAAAATGTTCTTCTATTGTATCACCTTTATTTTTAAGAATTCCGTTCTAAGAAAATATGTTCAAATGTTATACTTACATATATTTTATTTACACATAATAACATCTACGTAAGTGCCTAATCTACTGCAGTTCTCTAAAGAACCCACTTTGCACCAGTAAATCTCAATCATTTTGAGCTAAACTTCAAATCATTCAACTCTACGATTGCTTACTTTAGTAACACTGAAGAGCATTGCAAAGCACAAGCACAACAACAACAAAATCTCCAGTCCTTTTCTTGTTTAATCTGATTGGCATTTGATTGTCAGCATTAGCAAACAAATGTTAGTTGCAGTTCGTGTTAAGTGTTAGTTAGTGTTAGTGTTAGTGTACAGTTGTGTTAGCTGAGCTAGCATAGGTCTGTTTGTTAGATAAAGAAGTAGAAGTAGTAGAGCTGAGCTCCTGAGTGGTGCAACTGTGCAAGCATTAGTCATTTCACTAGGAGACATCTATGATTAGGAATCTAAAAGAGCATGATTGGCCAGTTTTTTATTTATTTATTTAGTTAGTTTTTGTTTTTTTTGTTGTTGTTTCTTTTTTTTTGGGGGGGGGGGATGGTCCTAACTTCCCCCATCAATCAGTACAAGGTTTACCAAAGCAGATATCTGTTAGCTGGCATTACAGAATTATAAGTTAGTGTTGAATTGTCCAATGATAATGTATTAGCAGCAGTTTAAAAATATGATGGTTTATATGTTTTGGAAGCTGCAGCTAGTTGGTGGATATTAATGAAAAGTTTTACTCTTTAAATTGAACCTTAATTATTTATATAGCAAATGGAGAAGAACACACTATCCGAGTAATGGGTAGCCAACACATAACCTGAGAGTCAATTGGGGTATATTTGCCTTACACAAATGCACCTTAGTCATGAATGTGGAAGGAGGAGAAAGCACTGTTCCTTTACTCCCTACACCGCCCGTTTCTACTGGTCCAGGGAATTGAACCAGCAGCTTTCCATTTCCAAGTACACTTTTCTAACAATTAGGCCAGGTTTGTCTTGACAAACCTTATCAACTTATTAAAATTCGATATTAAAACGTTAGCTTCTGTTGATGGTTATGTAGGAAAGCACTTTTGTATTCACACTCTCTTTCTTTTCTTTCTCTGTCTGTTTCCCTCAGGACTGTGTTTACTATTGCATTACTGAGGCCAATTAGTCTTTCAGCAGGTGAGACACTTGGGCTTTCTCATTTTAATCCTGCGAAAAGAAAAAAAGAAAAAAGGTGAATAAAAAAGAGATAAAGCTTGTTTCTCCGTTGGTGTGGTTTGGGCACAAGCAGCCACTACAGAGCGAAAGAGTGGGGCAAGCCAGAGGGCTTCGCTTCACATCTCGTGCAAACCTCATGCGTGAGTAGCTTGTTTAGCAGTTCTTTCAAGTTTAGACAGAAAAAAATGCAAGAGGGGGAGGGAGGGAGTGAAGGAGAGGTGCAGTGTGGATCCTGCCATGCAAGCGAGCGACTGTATGGCAGGGCCAGATCAAGGGTGCGATTTGGGTCGCATGACAGGGAAGAAAAGCGAGCAGATCGTGTGCGCACTGAATGGGGGTGGTGTTGAGTTAGTTGTAGTGATAAGTGACGGTCTGAATGGGGATCAATCATTTCCATCTCTCCTCAGCCCCCTCTGGCTGGGTGGCACGGAATGGTCAGGACGAATGTTAGTGTTAGCGTGTGAAGGCCTGGAAATATGGCTCAACAAATGTAATTAACTTCTATAGCCCAGCTAATATTGCTGGAGACACAATCAGAATCATTTTGTTGGCTACGTACTCTCAGAAATCTAAATATATCATGATGGAATCAGTGCCTGCATTGATGAACAATTTAAAATGTAAAAAATAATAATTATCACTGTCCCAACAAAACTTAAAAATAAAAGATAGTTAAAGGCCATCATCTTATAACTTCATAACACATATATAAGCACTACATTTTAATATAAATAATTCAGCTTATATGTCATCTTCCAATGCTTCATTTTCTTTAAAGGTGACCATTTCTTTAAAGGTACAATTCTAAACTGTGTTTTCTGTCCTTGGCCTAGTTGAATACTGAGAGTTGGGTACATAAAAATGACATACCGTGAACCTTAAACGCTGTTGTCCCTCATTCAAAGGAAAGTGTGGAATAACCAAAACAGAGCTGTAAAATGAGCCAATTGCCTGTTATATTACAGTCCTGAATTATTTATATGTTTACAACCTCAAAATTTTATATAAATCCCACACTGTAGAGAAAGCCCTAGTCAAAATTGACAAAACAGTAAAACTCAAAGGCGACTTTAGAGAATATACTTTTATAGAAATTTATTATTTTACACCAGCAAATAGGGGAGAATGTACCACCAGAGTGGTGGGCAGCCACCTTGCCTCTTGTGGAGCAATTGAGAGTTATGTGCCTAACTCAAGGTCACCTCATTCATGGATGTTGAGGGAAGCGAAAGCACTGTACCTTTACTCTCTGCAACGCCAGTTCCATCAGTTTCATCATTAGGTCATGTCTTTCTTGTAGCTAATTCAAAAATCCAAAGTTTGCTAAAGAAGATGATCATAAAACCTGATATAAGCTATGTCAGCTGCAGAATGAATAACTGACTGTCAAATACAGAGCAATGTCAACATCACTCTCTTTTGATTTCATTAGAGCCACACTAACATCCCCTAGTTTTTCCAACTATTCAATTTGGGTCAAAAAATTTACCCAAATTCAAAAAGGCAATGTGTGACCCAAACATAACCCTGCTTATTCCTCAGCAAACACCATCCAACAGTGAGGTATGGTAGCAGCATCATGTTGAAGGGATGCTTTTTCTCAGTGGTGGCTATTTAAAACCCTTGGCACAAAAATCTATTTTTGTCTAATATTACCACATAATCTTATTTTACATTTTAGCAGAGCCACCCTGATTCTTTTTCGAAACTCCAGATATGTTTCGATGTATTTTCCAAGATTTTTTATTATTACCCTAATTACCCTCCCATATAGGCCAGTGGTATGCAGATCTCTTAATATTGGTTACTGGTGCTCCTGAACTCCAGTCTCAGTTACTAAACTCTGTAGCTCATTCAAAGTGATTGTTGGCCCCATATGCTCTTTGGTGTTCATTTTCACAGCTTTTTGTATATATAAGGAAGCTATAAATAATACTGATAATGAGGAGTAAATAAATTGTCACAAGTGATTAAAACCTTTACACTGTACTGTAGATCTATTGGATCTTCATGACAGAAAGTTTAAGAACTCCTGTTATGATGTGTAACCGAAAAACACAAAAGGAATGAAATCAAATGCACGTCATAAACATGATGTCAGTGTTTGTGCTGTTTCTTACCTCAACAGTGCTGTTATTCATCCTGGTGACAAGCAAAATGAGAAATGATTTTTAAAAGGTTGCCATATACTGATATCACACATCTTGCTTGAAATACAGATCAGTTTGTTTAAACAATGTCTAACCTTCCTAACGACGTTGTGTAACATTTAGATACTTTTATTGTTCGTTTATTATTGAATGAAAAGGGTGGAGCACGTCATGTAGCAGGTCAGTGAGTCAGTAAAGTGTAGGGACAGGAAAAATGCCTCAATTAAATTTGATTGTTCAAATGTGTTATTATGATTAAATTGCTTTTTTTTCAGTATTTTTAGTATTTGTTAAACGTTAAATGTAAGAGACTCCGAGGATAAGGGAGAAGCTGGTAAATCTTAGCACTTATAAAGTATTTATGTTGTTTAATTTCAGGCCTGCATTGCTTTTTGAATAAATGTTCTGGACACATATAAAATAAATAAATAAATAAAAAATACCACAATGTCTTCTGTGTAAATGCTTCTATATGATCACTGTGAAAAGGTCATAGTCTGTCCCAAAATAGCATAAAAATGAAGATTCATTGGATATGTGTATGTAATATGTAGGTCGATTGCAAAACTGAAGTCAATAAAGGGATATAAGTGAATATAAATGAAGAGAAAAGTGATCCAGTGTGACGCACAATAGTCATCATATTTCTGATTTACTGGTACTGACTTTTGAAAGGGCTCATAAACCAACTGGTTTATTTTATGCTTCCGTTTTACTGCTGCACTGTGCAGTTAGTGCACAGTTCATGATAGGTAACCTGGCCAATTCACTGGGTGGTGTGATGTAGAGCGAATCAGAGTCAGGTAGAGAAACTAATTGTACTGAATCACCAGTATTGTTACTATTATTTACAATTACTCACATTTATACAATTACATGTCATAACATGTCATTGTCACACAAATGGGATCTTGTGTATCCATTTTTGTTGTTTTCTTCCTTTTTGGCATAATTTGAACCTGACAGTTCTTTATATTATGTAATAATTTCATGATGAATATCTCAGAAATGCTGGTAAAGTGAGACACTTAATCTTCATGTCTAACAGTTAGGGGTAAATCTGCTGTCTTGTGACTTAATAGTAGTTATGTTTTATACAAATTGTGTACACCATGTACAATGAGCAAGACTGCTATCTTACATTGTATGGCCTTAGCGTGTGATGTTATCTTTAGGAATTTGCTTTCAGTACTTGATGGAAACACCGATTAACTTAGATATAGATATTTTTTACCAACTTTTTGTACATGTGTAAAATAAAAAATAAAAAATGACTGAAAGATACCAGCCTTTTTTCATAGGTTGGTGTAGAATAGTAAATAACAACAGCACCTTCCCCCCTGGCTGACTAGGTTTCAGTGCTCTGGCTCAAGTACACCACATTACACCAATAAGAGTCCCTGGGCAAGACTCCTGACTGTACATTCTCCAACCTGTGTAACAGGATTCAGATGTAAGTTCCTCTAGATAGAAGCTTAGAGATATGTAATGAATGTAAATGTACAGAGGAACATGGAAAAAAATCCATTGGCTTGGCTTTTGAGTTTCAAAACAGAGCAATCTTATTATGCAAGATATGCAGATCCATATTTTGAAGGATCTGCCTATTCTTGACTTGAAATCTACAAAACCTACAGTATTCAGGGCTTATTTACTAGCTGAATGTATAAATTAAAGAGAAATATTACATGAATAATAGATTTAATAATAATTACTAGATGATTACAGGCCAGATGCTAGTCACAGATGCAGTCTGTGTTTGTGAACTAACTCCTTTTAAACTAAACAAATGGTTCAGTCGGTGCTGGGAACAGTTAGTGAAAATGAATAGCCATCATTTTATAATATGAAATGACCTAATTTCTTTTGAATACCAGGTTTCATTCACTGTTAGCCATGCCTGTATGTTTGGTTGAGCTATTCCTTTATTTCTGTAGATTTTAACTGCATGGAGCTTCGAAGTAAGGCCATGTGTTGAGTGACTGGACTCTGCAATCTGTTAATAAAGGCTAAATCTCTGCCATGAAAGCAATGGGAACATCAAAACCCACTCACACCCTTATCTAACAAGGCAACCATCACCTGTTTTTTCGAACACAATACTCTGAACTCCATGCATCTCTTCACCTGCAGGTAACCTTGCTCAAACGTTATTTTAATTGACGGTCTTAATGCATTCTTCTCCCATCTGTTTTGGCAGGCTGTATACTATATCCCCAAGGTGAGGAGACCTCAAAACCAAAATAGAAACCTCTCAGCACGCCAGAACCTGCTCCTTTCACCAACTGTGGAACTTCTGGCGCTCATATCAAAGGGCGTGAAGGAACTCAAACTTTTGTTTACTGACATCTACAGATTCAGTGTCAGATATTAAAAAGCCACTGTTGCGCTGTCATAATAAGGCAAATCTGTGAAGCGCAACAGGGAAAACGTAGCAGTGTTTGGCAGATTATTGAGGAATAATTGGCAGCAACGTGGTTCTCAGTCAAAGCCCTTGGGGTTCTCATCCAATGCACACAACATATTCCCTTATTTCCCTGTTCTCTAACAAAATACTTCAGCCAATTATCACACAGTTCATAAGTTTAATTCTCATGTGAAAATTAGTTATGGCATATTGTTCATGTAGACTATACATTCCCAAGATATACTCTTCTTCAAAAATGGGGTAAAATGGTAAGGCTTTACCCTAAATATTGGAACATTGCCAGCTTTTTTACATTACTTTTATGGCATTTAGCTGGAGCTCTTATCCAGAGCAACTTACAAGGTTGCTTATATTACAGGGCCAATGTAGTGTTAGGAGTCTTGCCCAAGGACTCTTATTGGTGTAGCGCAGAATAGTCACCCAGACCAGGAACCCCCGTCTGCCACATAGTGTGGTAGCTCACCAGCCGGTAGTGATGTTACCTGTTACGCCACACAGCTTGACAGCATTCAGCCAATGAAGCCATGTTCTGAAATGCTATTGAATGGAGGACCATCACTCCACAGCGCAATGCAGGGGAGGGGGGGGGGTTATTCCCTTCTATTCCACATTCAGCCTTGGGCATGGTGGCCTGAAGCTCATATATGGCAGATCCAGAATGTTCCAATACTTTTTTTGTAAAGATTTTACAAGTTATGTGCAATTACAGAAGACAAGGAAGAGTAAGAGTTCTTTAAGACGATGCTTGAGAGCCAGTGGTTTAGATCATGACAACAGCAAATTATACAGATGTCTTTCAGTTGTGCTTTAAATGGTTCTACAAGTGATGCCATAGAAGAACCACTTTTGGTTCCATGAAAGACTATTAAAACAGATGTTTGTGTTAGTGTGAAGCTCTAAAAATCTTCACTTGGTGTGAAGCTTCTTTACTAATTGAAAGGTTCTTTCAAGTCACACATCTCTATTACAAACACGGTTCTTCATAGAAACAAAAGTGATTCTTCAAAGGCATTGCTCTAAGAACCATCTGAAGCACCTTTATTATACTGTGTACTGTAGCACCTGTAGCACTTGAAGCACAGTGTTATAATAACATATCCCGTGAGAAGAGATATGGAAAGACGTTGGGCCTTTATTTCAAATGACAGTCAAGTTGAAAAACAACCATAGATATTTTTTTTTTTCCATTGTGAGGGCCATCATTATCTCAATGGTACATTTCATTCACAGCACAAAAAGTTTCAGTAGGTGTGGAAAACAGTCAAACAGTCAAAAGAAAGAAATGCTTTCTAATGACTGTACTTATTTCTGTGGGGAAAATTCTGAAGGGCGATATATCACAGAATAAGTATAAACGAAGGTCTGCTACAAAAATAACTAAGAAAAAAGGAATGTCTGGAATTTTTTTGGGATTCCACACGTGTCCTTGTTCGAGCGTTGTAGTTAACCCCCTACTCTGGTGTCTGCGAAGGAGGTTGATTATCTTTCTTAAGACTCGCTTCAGAAAGACGTAATCTCCAGCGAAAACATCTTAAACATCAAAATATTTATCAGCCACCTCGCACGCACAGCCTCCTCCCCTGTGTGTTTGTTAAGGCAGACAGAGATTAAGCTGCCTGCCTGAGGAGTGTGTGCTTCAGGTGAAAGCTCCAGGTAGATGAAGCTATTTTGAGACGGTTGAGGGTAATTATCTACGACAGTTTACATTATTCAGATTCCTCGGGAGGCAGCGCACCAAGTGTTCTTGAACGGCGTCAGATATTTTTGAGATTTTTCAAGCTGTCAAAAGAAAACAGCTTATCTTAACTATTCTAAACGTGTGCGTGATGTATGTGTGTGTGTGTGTGCGTGTGTGTGTGTGTGTGTGTGTGTGTGTGTTTGAGTGTGTGTCTGCTTTTGTCGCCGCTTGTAGACGTAAATGCATGGCATTTTTGTCAAGAAAAGAAAAACACCGGCGCCCATGTCAGGATATAGCCGAGGGCAGTTCAGCTTACAAATTCTGCTTCATTCTGAAAGGGCAAAGGCCTCGCCCAAGACAAAGAAAAGAAAGTGATTGTACTGAAAGGCTGTGTAACTGACAACTTTAAGCCATCTCACTGCTTCTGCATGCTTAAAAAGAATGATAAATTCTTTAATGACCGACAGATGAGATAGTTAAAAATAATTAAACATTTGTTTAATCCAGTAGTTAGAATTAAACATCCACTGAATCTTGAAAATCTGCTAATAAGCAGCTATTTTCTCAAAAAATAACTTATTGGGCAATTCTACTTACACTATATGGACACATGTTTAGGACCTCTACACATTACACATTACTTTAATGACACCCCGTTCTAAATCCATAGGCATTAATATGGAGTTGGTCCCCCTTTGCAGCTCTAACAGCAGCAAGTCTGGAGCTCTGCAGTTATTGAGTCAGTTGGAGACTTTTCTGCACTATGATCTGAGCTCAGCACTCGGCCCTGACCCCGCTCTATAACTTTACGTGGTCTGACACTTTGTGGCTGACTTCTGGTGGCTCCCAAATACTCCCACTTCTCCATAATACCACTTGCAGTGGTTGGTGGAATATCTAGGACAGAAGAAATTTCACCAACTGACTTGTTGCAATACTGGCATCTTATTGCAGTTTCCTATCTCAGCTTTTTAGAGCCACCAGTTCTTTTTACCAATGGTTGTAAAGGAAAATCGAATGCCTAATTTTACACATCTGTGGCAATTAAATGGAATAAAACACCTGGATTCAATGATTAAGTGTCTCAATACTTTTATCCTTATAGTTTATTTTAGTGAAAGTCTACACCATTAACTTGCTGTAATATCAACAAATTCATTGAGAGTTGCTGGCTGTGAAAATGGTTCATTTAGAGAAACTTGAAACTAAAGTGGTTGTAGTAATGCTGAACCGTGAGTTACCATGACGACACAAACATAGCCATTTGATTTACTGTTCAAAACAATGAGTGAACCACACAATACATAACATATGTAATGTTGATAATAAAGTAGTACTAAACACCCTGCATAAACCTCTTCACCATGAACAGATTTACAAGTCAGTCAGTCCACTCAACAGCTTGTACATTGTTCCTGTGGTTGAATGTCTCACATTTACTTCTCCAAACAAACCTCTGGTCAGTGTGGCCAAATAACTCTATTAATCTTTGTCTCACCTGACTATAAAACCTTCTTTGTCCTGGTGGTCAGCTGTAAGCTTTAGGCAAGTTTAAAGGTATCGTTTTTGGATGGTAGCCTTTTAGTCTATGGTGCTGTAAAACACATTTCTGTATGAACAGTGACACAGATGTTCTTTCAGCTTCCAGTGCATGGCAGGGCTGGGCCTTGGTGGCTCTTGGGTTGTTCCTGACCATCCGATTAAATTTTCTCTTAAGTGACTTTTTGGGTCTTCTTCCAGACATTGGCAAAGTGGCGGCCAATTCTTGGAATTCTTGGAATCTGCAGTTGTTTAGAAATGGCTCCAGAGACATTCCTGACTTATGATAATACTTCTATCTGCACTGAGCTTTTCGGACTTGTACTGTGTGTTGGTCAATCCGATCAAGCCCTTAATGTGGACACAGAGAAGCTACAAGCTGTTGTCAATCACTTTCACTAACAGGAAGTTAAGAGGCATTGGTCTGGTAAGTTATTTTAGACATTTTGGAACAGCACCACTAAATTAATATTTTAATTTGTATGTATTTTTGACCTTGTGCTGATTTCAAAACCATCCAAAAAACAAAACAATACAAATATGTGCACTAAATTCTTGTTTGTTTCTGTTAAAGATGTATGCACTAAAACATTTCAAAGAAATTAAAGAAAGCCCAATATTATCATGTTATTTATGTTCTTGAAGAATGCATATATATGTAACTTCAGACTGCGACTGCCTCTGCAAGTTTCCATTGTTCCTTTGTTCCTTTGTTTACATCTTAAGCTTTTAATTATTTAGATACATATGTGGAATGCTTTTAAGTTAAGTCTGAAGTAATTCATGACATGAAAATTATGGTGATGAGTGTAATAATAATAATAATAATAATAATAATAATAATAATAATTCATTTGTCATATCACCTTTCCACACTTAGGAAGGCTTTTAGGTTTTAATTATATACAGTAATGTAACATAAACATTACAATCATATACAATATTATAATACCAAAATATTTTGAATGGTTTATGTTTGCTAGGTTTTGGGTGGAGTTGGTATTTATTACTTTCCAAACACGTCTGTAAAGTTTACCAGGACAGAATGGAAAAAAAAACCCTGTACCATTGTATGACCGATTTACAGCAAGTGAAACCAAAGTGCTTCCATAAAGCTGCACTGTCCAACATGCCCCACCATCCCCACTGATTGATCTTGCGTCAGCCATGGATTATGTTAGATTACAAAAGTTAGCTGTTTATCCATGTGCAGTTTCATCAAAGGCCTTCTGATTATACAAGGGGCCTCCAGCGTACAGTACATTGTTTGATTTTGCATTTCGGTGGACTGTTCAGTTTCGCCGTAGGATTCATGAAGCTCCATTCAAGCATTGTGGCAAAGAACCAAAAGACCAGTGACAAAAGCCCAGGCCAGGCCAGGCTATCACACATCCTCTATTTGCTCGGGGACTGAACACTGTTAACCCCCACCCTGAGAGGTTATGTTGTCCTTAAACTAACAGATGCTATATTGTACTCAGTGTACTCCTGAGCTGTTTAAATGGTTATTTTGTAAGAGCTGGGCAGGGAATCCAAACAATAACAGTGAGAGCATTTTTTTTCCAGGGTCATTTGAGAAGCATTGTGGCTATAAAGGCAGTACACCTGTGCTGGCTGCTGAAAGCTACACACCTGTTTATGATTTCCCCACTAATCTTATGATGACCTTTGGCTTGATAGGAAAGTAGGTCATGACATGAAAACCTCAAGAACTCTTTGATGTCATTTGATGCCATTGGTGTCATTTATGCTGGGTACACTGGGGACATGTCCACGCTACTTTCTAAAGTGGACAGATTTTGATAGAAGAAGGTTTTCTGCTTGAACAGGAAGTGTAAACCACCCAGCAGGTAGAGGACAGAAAAGCAGCAAAATCTTATTATGCTTTTGGCTGAAAATAAGAAAGAATTGTCTTGAAATCTGAACAATTTTTTGACTTAAATTCAGCTTATAATCAGATATCATGTCAAAATCAGCAGATAATGTAAGATTTAAGATTCATGTAGAGGATT
This sequence comes from Salminus brasiliensis, assembly GCF_030463535.1. Lineage (NCBI taxonomy): Eukaryota > Metazoa > Chordata > Actinopteri > Characiformes > Bryconidae > Salminus > Salminus brasiliensis. Next base: position 6,300,131 of record NC_132886.1, read on the forward strand.
TGTTCACTTATTTACACTTCAGAAAGCAATAAAACATGTTATTTTTTAAACAGGGGTGCACAAACATTTTAATATGGCCATATAATAACAACATAATAGCAGTTATCTGGCTGTGTTGCAAGTCTTACTTGTCCCCAATGCTCTTTAAAACAAAGTCAAGCCTATTTTGCTGGTGATTCGCTTAAAGAAGAATTTAATGTCTCTTTTTCAAACTTCTTAGAGCACTTGTCTATCAAGCCACCAAAAACACGACACCACCAAATGTTTCATTTTCAAACGTCTCTGGTTAAATTGATGCACGTTGTTTTGAGGTTATGTAACATTGAGATGATTATGCTATTGAACACCGCCAATGGTTTTATCCCTCTAACGTCTAACCTGGGCTGTTGTAAATTGTGTAAAATACTCTACAGATCAGTCTCTAAATGTGGGCTTGGCAGACAGTAGGTGAGAGTGAGAACAGGCCATAAATCTTTCTCTCCAGGGCCATTCTAAATGCATACATCCAACTCCCCTCCCTTCAGCGAAGAGAGAGAAGCCCATGATCGCCCCTATCCTCACAGTTGTTTACGTTTGGGCCTGCTGTTTTACTGGAAACAATTTCATCCTGGAAAGCCACGCATAAACACATAGGGGAGAAATTAGAGGGCGCACATGTCTGTTGCTCCGCTGCTTCATTCTGATTTACAGCAGAACCTAGCCTGTAGAGCTCGCTGCCACAGACCACACTATGTGCCCTGTTTATTTGGCTAGGGTGACTGTGAGCGAGGGGGATTCAGGCCAGCTTTTCATGGTGGAATACCCATCCCGTCTTACTTTGGCTAAGAAAAATATCTCTCTTCCTCCGATGTGAGGCCACAGTCAGTCACTGTCAGCCTAATGGGGGCTTGTGAAGCACTTGCAGAGGAATGAACAGCGCTTACCCTGTCTCTGAGATCTGACATAGAAGTATCTGACTTACAGAAATTATTCAGGACATTTATTTATTAAACACAATTATTTTATTAAATACATTAAAAAATTAGAAACAAAGCTAACAAAATACAAAAGTTACAAAAGCTAAATTTATTAAAAGTTAAAAAACAGAACACATTTACCCACATATTCATAGAATCACAGTTTTCTATGAAATCATACTATTGAAAAGCCATTTTTGGTTCCCTTGCAACCGTGAAACCGTGCACCCAAGAGGGTCCCTGTCGAGCTGGGATATAGTTGTTGTCAAGAAAATATTTTGAGAGCAGAAATTTTACTGAAGTGCTTAATCAGTAAAGGTATGTTTTGTAAATCGTGCCACTGGCTTGTAGGAACAGATAATCCTTTAACAATCATTCACTCAATAGAGAATTATGACTACTGGCCTACATAAAATCTCACAGCCACAGGTGGGTAATGACATGCTACGTATACTCCATTACATTTAAGTAACTTTTTGAACAAATTATACTTTGACTTTTTTTAAAGAAAACATTTTGTTTATTTATTTTAAAATATATATAATTATTGAAAATGTATATACATTTTAAATAGTTTGTAATTCATTCTGTGTGCTTCATTCAAACACATCTTAGATAGCTCTGTTCAAAAGTATCACAACTGCTTTCTCTAATCAAAACCTCTTACATGACTTCCTTTAACCAGTCAAACACAATCAAATGTATATTGTAAACTACAATATACATGTCCCATGGTCGTTAACAGAGCAGTGGATGTGCAGTGGATTAAGAGCAGCCCTGGCCTCAGATTGAGAAACCATTTTCATTACAGGCTACTAAATCCAATAGTTATATCATGCCCTGTCTGCTCTGTCAACCTAAAAATGAATATTTCTGCATTTAAGAACTTTAATACATTAAACTAGAGAAAACATGTTGCAGTAAGTTAAGGATTTGGGTAATGTGGTGTGATGGAGTAAGCAGCTAACTGTTAGCAATACCTTTGAGGTGAGTTGGGGATAATGTGGAGCCGTGATCATCCGACATGCTGACCTCACTAAAAGCACTGTCATTCAATGTTTTGATCTGATAAAGTAACTTGCTACTTAAGTAGTCTTTTTACTAGATGCTTTCTTACTATTACTTAAGTGACAATTAAGTTAACGAATACTTTTATTTCTACTTGAGTAATCATTATTTTAAATAACAATACTTTTACTTCATTAAAATTTTTGCCTAATCTACCCTTCTGTGCTCACAGCAGACTATAATATCTTCGAGATACAGTATATCATAAAACAACTATATAGTATCATAAAAGTTTTGTGGTCATGTCATTCTCATTTTCTCTATTGTCTGGTCATAACCTCTAAGATATAGCACACTTGCATATACTGTATATATTACATATTAAGCATACACTCCCTTCAAAATCTGCTGTTCTGTTGCTGTGGATGGTTAAGTGTACATGGAACTAAAGCATAACATAACTAAAGTATATCCTAATTGGAAAAATAAAACAATATATTAACAGAAACGTTCTTTAAAGTTTCTATAGAGAATCACTGTTATTTTACAGATTTATCCTGAATTATTATGATCACCTTCAATAAAGTGACAACTCTATCTTTCCCATTGGCTCCTGTCACCATTTATTTACATAAAGTTTGAATTAGGATATTTGACTCACATTTTTTTTCAATCCTTGTTTGGCAGCCATTGCTGTCAGTCACTTGACCATTTTTTATTTATTATTTTTTATCTATCTATTTATCTATTTTTTTTTTCTATTTACTATAAAGTGGAGATATAGTGGAGAAAATATGTTTTTGAGTGACAGTGACAAAATAGCTACAAGGAAACAAAAGTCACATGTTAATATTTAACCCCCAGAATAATGCCACCATGTATTTTGCTCATACGTTTCACCTAAAACCTAATTCTCCTATGCAACCCAGACAGATATGGTGATTTATGATGTTTTATGTTCAGAAATGTCAGATGTAAGCAAATTTACTGGCTTAGCTGAGACAGGAATGGGAGTCTGGCCATTGTGTAATAACTAATTCTGTAAAGTGTCTGGCTTACCTGCACATATGGGGAATTCCATTAGAGTTTGCGTTAATGCGTGGTTTGGTGTGAAAGCCTCAGTGGTGTTGGAGCCTCTGGCGATGGACTGAGTGCACTCTGACGTCTTCATAAATCTCAACAAGTCAAACAGCAGCTCGGCTGCACTTGCTCTCAACCTGACGAGACAAAACAAACAGCTTCGCTCATACTTAAGATAGCTGAGGACAGTGTTTGCTCAGTTTGGGTTATTTTTGTGAAGGTTGTTTGCTTTACAACAGTGTTCACAGAAATATCTGAAGGGATTGAGACATGTTGATCTTAAGCCTCAACAATGTCATTTAAAGTATGATTAGCTTAATCTTCAATGATTCATCATTTGTAATCAAACAGTAATACGATTTTCATGGATGAAGGCTTGGAGATTCTTGCATAGAAATTTCTTGAAACCACTTCACACAAGTTGAGCAATCCATTATACTTTCCATATCATACACCAATGAGGCTTCTTTGGGTAATAGAAAGTAAATAGTAAATAGTAAATAGTAAATAGTAAATAGTAAATGCCATAGGAGAATAAGAAACTTTTTACTGGATTGTTCTTTAGGGAACCATTTGTGTAAATGAGTGTAAAGAATTGGTTAAGGGTTAAATGAACCTTCTGATGTCACAAGACTGTCATATTTGTACAGGTGTTGCTGCACAGTAGAACAGTGCGCCACCACTCTATACGCTGATAAATCTTCAACTTGTTATACTCTATCATGAGAAGTTCTTTATACTCACAAAAGCTCACTCATTCTTTCAAAGCCAAAACTGGTTGCTTTTCCAAGAGTGCATGCTTACCTCTTTCCTTATCTATATGTCACACTCTGAGGTGACCAAACTGTTTTTCAGGACTTTAAAAAAACAAAGAATGTCTCAAACACCTTAGTTCCAATTCCAGTTATATTGTCTTAAGCAGCATCAATAGATGAGATCAATATTTGCTACCAGCAGTTTAAGAATAAAAGGCTGATGAACAACACTTATAAATAAAGGGACCAAATGGTTGTTTATGGCAATGCTACAGAAGAACCATTTCTGTGCCCTTTAGGACTTTTTGAATGATTTTCTCCAAAATTCTCATTTGAAAATATTCAGTTTCTTTATTTGTTTTTAAATAAACAAAATGTAAACTCATACCTGTATTTTTCAAAGTGATAGATCATTTAATTTTGTGTGTTGAGATGCAAAAGAACAAACTCTACACAATAAGGGTGGGCTGATGTAAGCCAACGGGTCATTGGTATAAATCTCAGAACATATTGGGTATTGTTGGTTGTGCTTTTGGCAGAGCACCTAATGCCCGCCCCTAAATGACTGAGGGCCTCTGCTTTGGCGGTGACTCTGCTGCTCCCAGTCTGGGCATATTTACACAGCAAAATGACAATTACCCTTGTAAGTATCATATTGTATATTGTGTTGTATAACTCACATAATATTTATGATTCAAATCATTGTAATACATGTAATACAGTATTATCATAATGACTATTCAGCTGAAATATTTTTTTTTTGTTTTTGTTTTTTACCAAATTATACATATTCAGGCTGATAATGCTAGCTGGTCACTCTTGCTTAGTGGCATAGAAATCCAATACGAATGTTGCATGATGTAAACTATATTAAGGAAAATTCAGCAGTGATTTATGAACTGGTATTGTACACTTTATATTGATATCTCTGATTACACAATTGCCATTTTGCTACAATGTTTCTATGTTACTCAATATTTTGTCCATTGTTTTCCTTTTTTAACTTAAGCTGAATTTGTTTTGTATAGTTTACTTAATTACCCATCTATAATGATGCTTAATTAAGCATCTATATATATATATATATATATATATATATATATATATATATATATATATATATAGCATCTATTGTTTTCCTCTATTCTATTATTCATTATATTTTAACATGAGATACGATAAGATAAAATAGCACTTTAACGATCCTGAAGAAAATTGCAGTGTTGCATCAATGTACATATTGCACACATGAACAATTTATATTAATAATATATAATAATAAAATAATAATATAATATATATTATTAAAGTTTTTTATCTTATGAAAATGATTGTAACACCTATGCAGATTATTAGCATGTATGGCATTTGCTTGACGCTCTTATCCAGAGTAACTTACATTTGAATCATGTTACACAGGTAGGAGAATATTGTGTTGGGAGTATTGCCCAAGGGTGTAGTGGTGTAGTATGGTGGGCTTTAGTAAGAGTATCGAACCTTAGTCTGCCAAGCTGAAGGCCTTGTTGTTACCTATTACTTTACACCAACTACTACTTTGGTTTTCAACAAATATATATTTTCTTCTTTCAGTCATTTTCACCCAGTGCCTGAATGTGTGAAGTGTTTACGCAGTGCATGCATCATCTGTGGTTGGGACACCTACACAGCAGCACAGTGACCAGGCTACACCTCAAGGGCAATCCAAACAACACATGAGACCTGTGAGAGGAGGGGAATACGAACATAACATCTGAGCCTTTATCATTGTGTTGCAGGATTACGCAAAGCTGCAGTCAACACGCAGCACTTCAACAACACTGACTTCACCCCAGATTGGGTGTCACTGGTGGTGAAAACAGATTACCCTACTGAATCCCCCCTCATTACACACAAACACACCTAAACACACACAGGGTTTGTTTTTTCACTACATTAGGATGTGGGGTCATACATATGCCTCATATGTGTTATCTATATTGCCTCTGCTTGGGCCAAAGGTAACTCCTTCAGAACTTCACAAAAAAGCTACATAATGGTATATTGATAACTTTGATGGATAAGTTAAATAAATACAATTAAAAGTAATATTTATATAAATTATATAAATTATATATATTTTTAAATAAAAGTAATTTTACCCATCCTTACCAAATACTTATTGTGTTGTAATATAAAGGAATGTCTGTTTATTATTTTGTATGCAATATATAAGTTCCTGTATGTAATGTGTTCAGGGAAAACCTCCTAAATGTTCAATGGAAGTCAATGTAAGAAGATTGTATTCAAAATCATTTTGGAGCATTTCCATTGGTCCATTCATCATGACATTTTGAGCCAATGTAAAGAACAACTGTAGAACAACTGAAAAAACAGCAAAATATTTAGGATGACAGTGACAATATGTGCGTCTACTACCACTACTACTGCTGCTACTAACAACAACATGTCCCATATTGTTGCTGTTGTGTGTGTGTATATATATATATATATATATATATATATATATATATATATATATATATATATATATATTGCATGTTATATTAAGTGTCACTAATAATTGTGTAGTTACACATTAATAATTCATGCAATACCAGTGTAACTGCTTGTAAAGTACACAATATGTGCAAAAGTATTGGGACACCTGCTCCTTTATTGTTTCTCATGAAATCAAGGTTATTATTAAGACTTTATCCTGCCTTTGTGTGAGTAACTGTCTCTACTGTCCAATGAAGCCTTCTTGTGAGGATTTGATTGCATTCAGCAACAAAAGCATTAGTGAGGTCAGCATATTGGAAGATCACACCCCACCTCAACCCCAACTCTCCAACTCATCCCAAGAGTATCGGACGAAGCACCATCCATCATTCCAGAGAGCACAGTTCTTCCACTGCTCCACAACTCAATGCTGAGGGGCTTTGTACCCCTTTAGCCCACGCCTGGCATTAGGCAGCATGGTGCCTGTGTATTTGCTCCAGAGAATCCTATTCTATTGGCAATACGTCTCTGCAAGGACTGGATAAGCTGTGTTTGTGCGTTTACACATCTGTGTCAGCAATGGGTGCAACTGGGGCAGTGGTGGCTCAGCGGTTAGAGCACCGGGATAACTGGGTGCACTGGGGCAGTGGTGGCTCAGCGGTTAGAGCACCGGGATATCGATAACAGGGTTGTGGGTTCGATTCCCGGGCTCGGCAAGCTGCCACTGTTGGGCCTTTGAGCAAGGCCCTTTACCCTCTCTGCTCCCCGGGCGCTGGAGTTGGCTGCCCACCGCTCTGGGTGTGTGTCTGTACTCACTGCCCCTAACACATGTGTGTGTGTGTGTGTGTGTGTGTGTGTGTGTGTGTGTGTGAGTGTGTGTTCACTACCAGATGGGTTAAATGCGGAGGACACATTTCGCTGTACACTGTACAGTGACAAATACGTGCACCTTTCACCTTTCATGTTGCTGAATGTAATTATTAAAGGGGGCATCCACAAACATTTAGACATATAGTGTATTTGCTGTAACAGATGGATTGCATTAGTACAGATTATGTAAATTCCTGTGTATCAGCTTTAGCTTTGACTCATATAATTACACATGTATTTCTCAGAAGCTGTTACAGCACATTCTTTCTAATGTGGTTATACTTGTGTAATAAGATGAGGGTAATTGTTTTGATTGGAGGCGGAGAATTTGACCCTTCCTCTCTAGAGAGGTCGCCCTGGTGCTCGTTCAGTCTCTCGCCACTTCAAGACTTGACTACTGCAACTCATCTCCCTCTGCGCCTTCCAGCTTCAAGTACGGCTCGGCTCGACCCGCCATCCCTCAAAATCCACGGAAGACGAGCATCCAGACTTTTTTCTGTCCTGCACCGAAGTGGTGGAACAAACTTCCCCTGGGTGTCCGAACGGCCGAGTCCAACGCTCGCTGTCCTCAAACCCAGACTGAAGACCCTCCTCTTCTGAGAATACTTGGGCGAATAGCAGAGTATTATGGTCTCCTTACTGACTTGTGTTTAGTAGAGTCTAAACTTAGAGGATCCTTCAATTTTTAGCCTTTTCAGACTAGCTGAGGTTTTTCTTGGGTAAATAGCAAAGCACTTATGTAAGTCGCTCTGGATAAGAGCATCTGCTAAATACCTTAAATGTACATGTAGGAGCCGCTGCTTTGCTTTTAAAACTACTGAGATAGACTGTAATTCAATTGGTTGTTAATGTGTAAATTGCATAGTTAGTACAGACTTGTGTTGTAAAGTGGGACCAAATCTTTTTACAATTACCCCCATTGAAAAATATGAAGTATATATGCATGTATCTGTTTTCTTGGCCCCTTAAGTTTGACTTTACAGTGAGGGCCATTAGGTTTCCCTTGTTTCTCTGGCTTACCAACACATTCAGGTTTCATGTTTGTCTTGAACCTGTATAAAAACATATGACACAGTACCCATATGAGCTAGGACCATTACATGGACATGATAGAACTTAGATCTTAAACTCAAAATATACACCTGACCCGGTGCTTCTGAACTTTACATGACCTGCCAGATCATTCCTACAGCTACGAGTTAGCGAGCCGTTAATTACTAATGTGCAGTTTATTAGTCTTGGCACTTGGTGCTGGTCTCTGCCCACATGAGTAAGAATGCTGTCTGTCAGAGGGCAGGAATGCAGACACAGCTTTACGATGGGAAAAGAGACGAGAAGACACCAGCGGTGTGAAGAAAAATGTGATCCTGTTGCCATCAAAGGGTCACAACCTTGTCATGACGAGGGCGTGAAGTGTTTGTGTGTGCATGCGTGTGCTTTAACAAGAGAGAAGGAAAGTTCAAGCAGGGCACGCCACTTACAGACAAATGCTTCATGATAGCATGACTTTGCAAAACACGGAAACTGCCACATAGGCAGCACCTTGATGTGACGTTAGAGCTGTGGTTCGTAAGCCAGGTCTTGGAGAAAAGCTGCTGTCCATGTTTTAGTGTTTTCTCAGTTCCGACACACTGGAACCAGCTAATCAGATAATTACCAAGCACTACCTAAGTTGGAGTGGGTGTGTTACAGCAAGAATAACACTAAAAAATGCAGGGCAGCTGGTAGTTGAGAACTGTTGGTTGGAACAGAGCTGCCAAAGGTTGGCCTAACAGAGAATTACCTTAAAGGTAAACCAAAGAGCAGGAAAAATTTATATTTTATATAACATTACACTTCCTACATTCTTATATTTCCTTTAAAATAACTTTTTTTTACAATTTATAGTGCCAAAACATACCGATTATAAGTATCTATCTATAAGTAGCTATTTTTAACTTAACTTTTGCAGGTTGTTTGCTTGTTTGGCTTTTAGCCTATCAGTAAGATTGTATTATACCCCCCCCCCCCCCAAAGACAAAAAGAGTTAGTTAGAGAATAAACAGCCATCCTGAACACTATAATGGTACATTATTGTCATTTATACTTACACAATATAACAGAAAAACATTTTTTTGCATATCACAGCTTCTAACTGGGGTTAGAATCAAAGCACTAGGCCAGACATGGAAACTTGGTGCAGAATGTTTTAAGGGTCTTACTCAAGGGCCCAACAGTGGCAGCTTAGTAAATCCAGGATGCCCTGCACTGGGATGAACCTGGAGCCTATGTCGATTGCGATGGACAGTAATTTCCTTATTCTAAGAATAAGAAAGCATGTTAACTCAAAACACACTTATGCCTGAAGCCAGTGAGATGATGCACTGAAGCACCTGCCCGTTGGTTTGTGTTTTTCTCTAAGTACAGGGAAATGACCATTCTTAACAACCAACAATATACTACAGATGTGAAAGTTTGAAAAACAGTACTTTTTGTCATTTGACCAAACATTTGTTTGTTTAAATTTTGTTATTTGACCAAACCGTCTCTCAGTTCCTCAAAACTGCAGATTCTAAACATTTAATCAATACCATATTTGCGAGTGCGAGCTGAAAAAGCCATGGTTTATTATGCTTTAAATTTGATGTGCAGTTACTGTGTGTAAACTGTCTTGTTTTGGAAAAAGGAAAAAAAAACATTTACATTTTTGTTTGTCATTTTATGACATCAAAACACAAACAGAAAATAAAGTCAGAAGTTCAAACTCAGATCTGCAGATGCAGAATGTGAACTGAATATAAATGTAATTTTAAAGTAATTATGTAATTAACAAGAAACAGTTCACTCCAAATCACTTCCATTTTGGACATTGTTTAGATGTGAACAGTTTTTGTGTCAATACATGCAGTTTCTACTTTGTTTTGTTTTGCATGATAAATTATAATCAGAAAAAAAATGACTTCCCTTTATATTTTATTTAACAAAATAGAAGATTTTTAAGAAATCTAGAAAGACTTGTTTCACTTTTTGTTTTGTCTACATGTTGCCACTGTAATTAAGATCATTCACTTCTTCATGACTTGTAGTTTTCTGTTTTGGCTGAGTCTATTTAGTTCAGTACAGTACCTCTAACTTCAGTTATGGTGTTCTGTTTGCTCTGATGTTGATCTAGCTTGCTGAATCGGCACAGCATGGCTCAGATTAATTGGTTAAAAGTGTCTTAAATGTCATGAGGAAATTGTACAACATGCAAAGCTGTATCTTACACTTTCCAATTCTAGAACTTTTGATTCTAGCATCCAAACACAGTTCAAACCATTAGACATTCAGGCTTCTGCACTGTTTGTTTTTTTTTTAACAAAAGTATGACAGTCATTACAAGGAACATTTATTTCTCTGTCATCTCAGGTGTGTGTGCAATGTGTATAATATGTATTTTGCCATTGAATGTAGTTCTGTAGAAGCAGAAGTATGTATGCGGTTGATATTCACAACTGCTTGAAGTGAGGTGAGAAATCGTTTAATAAATCCTTAGAAATCACAGCACTTCAAACCTGAATTAGGGTAAGCTCTCCCATTAATGAGTTTTTGTTTCTTCATTACAATACTTCAGTATCCTGAGTCTATGTCTTAGATTTTGTTGAAAAGGAAAGAAAATATATATAAAAAATTTAATAGTTGTCTACTGCAATTTTAAATGTCTTAAAAGTGCCTCAGCATCCCAAAATCATACAAACTCACTTTGTGCAAAAAGGCATTATGGTTAAGGCCATGGTTACTATGCACTGCATTGTTTCTTTGTACGACCTTAATAAAAATAAATAAATAAATAAAAGTTGATGCTCACTGTTCCTACTTATGAATTTCCTGAGCTGATAGGTCGGGTACACTTATCCACACATTAAGTTGTTGTCAATAAAGGTCTTATCTCTGCACAATCAGAGCTCCTTGCTATAGGCCTTTGAAGTGAAATGTTGGGACCACTTGAAAGTGTGGGGGGATGCTTGTAGCATGTCTGTTTTGATGTGAGTGCTTCTCTTTGACATTCATGTCTCCTTGTACACTACAAATACATCCTTTATAGCTTAAGTGTGAACCTACGGGCCTGAAGAACAACAGTAGTGTACAGTTCAGGATTTCTCCCACTTGATTACATTTGATTACATTTTTAACAAGCCTTGAGTTTCCACCTGAGATGAAACAGACTTGTGCTGAAACAAGTGAGAGGAAACGGGAAATTCCACAGTTCACTGCTGCTGTAAAGTGCTGTCATTATGGGTGAACCTTTATAGGTGAATCACTATATATCCTACTGAAACATTCAGTTAACTTTGGATTAATGGTCCCTTATAGCTTGTATATTGTTGATCAAATTAGTAACAGATTATCTGGTTAACAGATAACTAAAAAAATATGACCAAAGGTATAGGATGCTTTAAAAGGTTCTTTGAGTAATGCCAAACAAGAAGCACTTTGGTTTCATGAAAATCATGTTTGTAATAGACGTGTGATCGACATGCAAGTGTAAAGAGCCTTTAAAGGTCTAAATAAGGTAGAAAAGAAGATGTAAACGTACTTTACCAGTTTAAAAGATGTTCACAATTGTTTGCAAGTTGTTTTTGATATTGTTTCTAAATGTTACGATGAATGGATCAATAGAAATTCTCCAAAATGACTTGGAATAAAGTATTTTTATTGATGTCCATTGAATGTTAAAAAGGTTTTTTCCTTCTCCTGTGAAGTTGCCATTTTGGGAATACAAGGTTTTTGTATCCATGACATGCTCTTTAAATCACATTACAAGTGAAGAGTATCTGGACTGCAATTCAATACCACTAACTTAATGATGACACAACTGTTCATAAAAATGCTAATTGATGATAAACAATTTTTCTTCTACTTCTACTTCTACTATATTCTACTTTCAAATGCAAACAAAAAAAAAATTACACTTTTTACAAAATATCTTTATAGCTTATTTCAATAAACAACAAAGAAGCTATTATGAATGTACATATTTTTGTAATCCACAGTGCAAAGGAGTTAAGTTTAGATGGATTTAATCGAAATTTAGTTTACTTTCAGTAAACTAATTAGAAGTACGTTTATCATCAATAGCAGTGTGTTCTAATGCAATTCTGCTGCATTACACTGTGTCATGGTAGAGGTAGAGAGTGCTGGACATCAATCACCACCCTTCATCCTCTCCGAAAAAAAACATGCGTTCATGTGCATGTGTCCATGTTGTTCAAAACAGTCCCAGTGAGATAGAATGTCGTGACAGCCTGTGATTACAAGTGCACCACATTTGCAGCCTTTCATAAGCTCATGGCCAATGACAAAACTTATGCTATTACCCCATATGCCTGTGCCAGACTTTGCTATGATATATCACAGTCATGCCAGGACATGCACATTCTCTTTTACTTCAGACAAAGACTTAACGCAACAGTTGCTAAGCGTTATTTAGGCTGAGAAACCTTTTACATTTCTTAAGAGATGGAACAACTGATTTCTTTCCATTGTATCCTAAAACTTTTTTTTTGTTAAGACAGTACTACTGCCATTTTATATCTGACTTACATTGTAAAATATAGACAGATCAGTCATAACATTAAAACCTCCTGCCCAATATTGTGTAGGTCTCATTCACACCAGCAAAACAGCTCCTACCTGCCAAGACATAAACTCTATAAGACCTCTGAAGTCCTGTAAGGTGTTGGATGGGGCCTCCATGGAACACATCATTGAGCCTTGGGTCACCCAAGACCCTGATGCCAGTGCATTGGTTGTCCTTCCTTGGAGCACTTTTTGTAGGTACTGGCCACTGCATACCAGGAGCAAACCTTTGTTTTGAAAATGTTCTGACCCAGTCATCTAGCCATCACAATCTGATCCTTTTAAAAGTGTGTCAGATGCTTTAACTTGGTCAACTTCAAATACAGTTTGGTCACTTTGGTCACCCACTTTGGTCACCTATCCCCTAATGTATACAGTAAATGTGTCTTAAATGTGTCAGTATATATATCTGTGACCAATCTCCAAACATTGTAAAAAAAATAACATCAGAATGAAAATGTAACTCAGTAAAAACTTGCTTTCTTCACTAATTAGCTTGAGTAAAAGTAAAAATAATGTAAGAAAATACCCAAGAAAGTACAAATCCATCAATTTGTTAGATGAGTACATGTAAGTGAGCAAGTGTAAATTAACAACCACCTCTGGTTTTAAATGACTAGAATTTCAAAACACTGCATTTTACAATGTTACTCAGAGTTAGTCACTCTTAGACAGTCATAATATTGACCCACACAATGTCCCTAAACACCTTCTGACAAACTATCAACACAGATAATGTTTATTTACCATTTATTGAGAGATAATCTGTCCTACCATAATTAATCTACACCTTTACAGACAAAAAAAAAACCCATAAAAGTATGGCAAAAGAGCAGGGACAAGTGTCACTTTTCTGGGAAATGAAAGGATTCAAAGACTTCTGTTAAAGATATATGAGGCACTGAATCACTGTGCCAATGTCTCCACTTATATAATAGATTCCAGAGGTTTTTAAATTGTAGTACTACTGACTGCTCTTTAGGCATGATTGTTTAGGCAATAGAGAGCTCAGTTGTCATTTGACAACTGTTTATGTGAAATTCAACTAAAGCAATCTAAAGTAAATATGAGTGAGCATATTTTGTAATATTTATAATAAAGGTGCCAAAATCTCCATATGCACTTAATGTAGGCTTGGTTTGAATTTAATTTGGCTAGAACTAAAAGTTTACACAAAATGTAAAGACGTTTAAAGATTTTTGCTTCTTTAGTTGGGCACAAGACTAATGTAGCTAGCACATGATGGAAACATATACCCCACCAATTATCATTGCACAACATGCATGCCTAAATCATCACCCACATTGAGTTCAGTGGTCTCTTATTGACTTGCTTATGTAGTTTCTAAAACTATGACTCACAGTCTCAGAAACATGGAGTAAATTAAGTTCTGACGTCTGTCCTATATGTTGTCCATTGCCTTTTAACTTAAGAAAAAATCAGTTTCTGACATGCGTCAGTTCTCCAAGTGAAGGGCTCTCCTATTTTCCACTGCGAAGGAATCTCCATCATGACCTCATTCATCAGTGATGAACCTTTCAGGAGCCTACACCTCTGTAA